>NC_056435.1:19044308-19344308 GCF_018296145.1 Oncorhynchus tshawytscha
GAACTATGAAATAACACATGGAATCATGTAGAAACCAAAAGTGTTAAACAAATCAAAATAGATTTTAGATTCTTCGAAGTAGCCACCCTTTGCCTTGATGACTGCTTGTCACTGTATCTTGATTATGTGAGAGACGCAGACTCCATATCAACCTTTAAGTCTTTACTGAAGACTCATCTCTTCTGTAGGTCCTGTGATTGAGTGTAGTCTGGCCCAGGGGTGTGAAGGTGAACAGCAAGGCACTGGAGTGACGAACCACACTTGCTGTCTCTGCCTGGCTGGCTCCCCTCTCTGCTGGGATTCCCTGCCTCTGACCCTTATGGGGGCTGAGTCACTGGCTTGCTAGTGCTCCCCCATGCCGTTCCTACGAGGGGTGCATCACGTCTTGCCAGGATTGTTTTGCTATTCTCGACTTGAGTAGGTTGAGTCACTGATATTAACTTCCTGTCCGGTCTTGCACCCCCTCAGGCTCGTGTGGTGGGGGAGATCTTTGTGGGCAATACTCCACATTGTCTCAGGGTAGTAAGTTGGTGGACTGTTGATATCCCACTAGGGGTGTGGGGGCTGTGGTTGGCCCTGTACTTGAGCACTAGGACCATGCCTCAGGACTAACTAGCCTGATGATTCCTGGCGGTTCCCGTCCCCAGTCCCCCTGGTCATGCTGCTGATCCAGTTTCTGCTGTTCTGCCTGCAGCTATGGAACCCTGACCTGTTAACCAGACGTGCTACACTATCCTGGACCTGATTTTACGACCCTCTCTCTCTAAAGCACCTGCTGTCTCGACCTCTGAATGCTTGGCTATGAAAAGCCAACTGACATCTACTCCTGATGTGCTGACCTGTTGCACCCTCGACAACCACTGTGATTATTAATATTTGACCCTGCTGGTCAACTATGAACGTTTGAACATCTTGAAGAACGATCTTGCCTTAATGGCCATGTACTCTTACAATCTCCTCCGGCACAGCCAAAAGAGGACTGGCCACCTCAGAGCCTGGTTCCTCTCTAGGTTTCTTCCTAGGTTTTGGCCTTTCTAGGGAGTTTTTCCTAGCCACCGTGTTTCAACACCTGTATTGCTTGCTGTTTGGGGTTTTAGGCTGGGTTTCTGTACAGCACTTTGTGACATCAGCTGATGTAAGAAGGGCTTTATAAATGCACATTATTGAAATTTGATTGATAGATTATATACGTATTCATCCCCTGACAGAAGTCTCTAAGTGCCCGATCCCAACTTAGGAATTTATGGCTTTCCTACACAAGCCTTTCTATGCACTTCTCAGTATTTGGTATTCAGACTTACCTGTTTCAGTCGCGTAACACGTTCTGCAGGTGTGGCTACATTGTGTGCTCAGAATAAATGTCAATAAATTGCTGAAAACCCTCCCACTTGCTGGCCAACAGATTTTCTCATGGAGTTTTCATTCAATGGGGTTTTCAGTACATTTATTTTAAGCCATCCCTTTAAATACAGTGCAACTTTTAATTTGAATTTTACTGACAGACTAGAATATATCGAGTGAACGGGTTCAGAATATTAGGGAACAATAATAGAAAACGTTCTAAATCTATGCATATTCGTCTCTGTTTCAGTACCAATTGGTAGATTTCAAAATACTCTGATCTTGTAGATTATTTAGGAAAGTATTTATGAATCATAAAGAGGCTTGGATTTCCTTTACGGGCGTTAGAAAGAAAACGATGGTTTGGTTCATTCTGAAAATTGCCAAATTCAGTTCTTCAACCGATGGTAATGTTGGAAGGTTAGTGTACATATAATTATAATAGGGGGAATAGTGTACAATAGTAGGCTATACCCTCCTCTATTGCCTGCAATGACAATGGAACTGCGTGATGACATGGCCAAGTATTGCGCCATGCGTCGGGATCAAATTGTAACGATTTAATAAGCCTAAATGTATTTTTTTATATCGTCAACTGATACTCAGCAATAACCAAACAGCCGTGAGGATGTTTACAGAGGAAGCAAATTAAAGTAAACGAAACAATGTAATTGGAATAATATCATCAAATCAAATGTATTTATATAGCCCTTCGTATTTATTCATATAGCCCTTCGTACATCAGCTGTACAGAAACCCAGCCTAAAACCCCAAACAGCAAGCAATGCAGGTGTAGAAGCACGGTGTCTAGGAAAAACTCCCTAGAAAGGCCAAAACCTAGGAAGAAACCTAGAGAGGAACTAGGCTATGTGGGGTGGCCAGTCCTCTTCTGGCTGTGCCGGGTGGAGATTATAACAGAACATGGCCAAGATGTTCAAATGTTCATAACTGACCAGCATGGTCCAATAATAATAAGGCAGAACAGTTGAAACTGGAGCAGCAGCACGGCCAGGTGGACTGGGGACAGCAAGGAGTCATCATGTCAGGTAGTCCTGAGGCATGGTCCTAGGGTTCAGGTCCTCCGAGAGAGAGAAAGAGAGAATTAGAGAGAGCACACTTAAATTCACACAGGACACCGAATAGGACAGGAGAAGTACTCCAGATATAACAAACTGAACCTAGCCCCCCGACACATAAACTACTGCAGCATAAATACTGGAGGCTGGGACAGATAATAATGTAGGTTACACCAACTGAAGGGAACTAACAGTAAATTGGCAGTTGAATGTGTGTGGTTATGATGCCTACTGATGGTCGATACTGATATGTAATAGAAATAGGAGACAGTGAAAGTCGAGGGAGCCTATAATTAAGACATTCGAGTGTGCTCATCCCTGCAAGTTAAACGACCGTACAATTTAAGTTCTGCATAATTGCACAGCATTTCGTCAACTTTGCTGTAAGAAAGTTGATATGGTTCACTTTGCTGCTGTCTGTCAAATTTCACTTTTGTCCCCAGCGATCATAAAGTAAAATAGATCTAAAACAAGTGTCATTTATATTTACAATCCCCTTATCCAAACTAATTACTCATTTACCTAGCTCTTATCAATAGACCTGATCAAGTTGTAAATTACAATGCATTGAAAATTGTGTTTTGTCTATCAGACAATTAGATGCTTTTTCCACTTGGAACCGGTAGGTTTGCTAGATCTTAGACATGGTTTCTCATGCATAAAGGTGGTGGGATAATAAAATAATGAAGTCAGAACCTGTGTATTGAGTTCCACCTCAAACGAATAGCCTACTATTCTCATGCTTAAATTCAAGGTCAGAATATGCATAGAGAGAAAAGTGCATAAAATTGAATTATATTCCATTTACGCACGCTTAACTCGGGTTGGAATTTCCCCCTAAGAGCTTTGCACACCTGGATTGTACAATATTTGCCCATTATTCTTTTAAAGATTCTTCACGCTCTGTCAGGTTAATTGTTGATCATTGATATAAAGCCAAGTCTTTTCATAGATTGTCAAGTCGATTTTAAGTCAAAAGTGTAACTAGGCAACTCCGTGTCATCTTGGTAAGCAACTCCAGTGTAGATTTGGCCTTGTGTTTTAGGTTATTGTCCTGCTGAAAGTTGAATTAATCTCTATGTGTTTGTTTGAAAGAATACTGAACCAGGTTTTCCTCTAGGATTTTACCTGCTTAGCTGTATTCCATTTCTTTTATCCTAAAATAACGACCTAGTCTTTGCCGATGACAAGCATACCCACAACATGATACAGCTACCACATGCTTGAAAATATGAAGAGTGGTGCTCAGTGATGTGTTGGATTTACCCCAAACATTCAGGACAAAAGTGAATTTCTTTGCCACATTTTTTGCAGTATTAATTAAGTGCCTTGTTGCAAACAGGGATGCATGTTTTGGAAAAATGTTATTCTGTACGGGCTTCCTTCAATTCACTCTGTCATTTAGGTTAGCACTGTGGAGTAACTACAATGTTGTTGATCAAGTCTGATTTATCTCATATCACAAACATTAAACTTTGTAACTGTTTTAAAGTCACCATTGGCTTTCAGGTGAAATCCCTGAGCAGTTTCCTTCCTCTCCAGTAACTGAGTTAGGAAGGACGCCTGTATCTTTATAGTGACTGGGTGTATTGATACACCATCCAAAGCTTAATTCATACATTTACCACTCACTACTGATAATTACAAATAATTGTATGTGAGGGGTACAGAGATGGGGTATTCATTCAAAAATCATGTTTACCACTGTTATTGAACACATAATGAGTACATGCAACGTATTATGATTTGTTCATAACATTTTAACTCTTGAATTGATTTAGGCTTGCTTTAACAAATGGGTTGAATACTTATTGACTCATGAAATTCCAGCTTTTCATGTTTTATTAATTTAAAAATGTTCTACAAACAAATTCCACTTTGACATTATGGGGTATTGTGTGCAGATCATAAACCCCTTAACAACCTCCTCTCAAGAATAGCAGCATGCTCGGAAAAACAGAAGCCAACATCTGAAGGGAGTGAGTGCTGTCCAAACATTTGTCATAGGAGGTGAATGTGTGGTGGGCTTCCCTCCCAGGGCTTGTTATTACAGGTGCCTCTCACTTCATTGACCAGAGTGACACTAGTGCAATTTAGCACATCACTGATGACTGTCCCTCGGGCTAACCTGTCACCTCCTTAACCCTGCCTGTGCCTTTGCATTGATACGGACACTACTGCTGCCACTGTAGACTCCCATACGTTTTGTGAGTGGAGACCAGAGTAAGGGGTTAAGTTCCATTTCAATTCAATGTCCTCAATTGGAATTGGAATTTCAGTTGACTTCCTGAATTGAAATGGAATTAACCTCAAATCTGTTGGAGACTTTTGATGCAATTTCTTATTCCAGATTGTGAACTTCTATGGTTAAGTATGACATCATTGGAAGACGTGGAGATTGTATGGATTGGACATTGTGGGAAATTGTATCTATATGTTATTTCCCTGTGAACTATACCAACAAGCTTAATGCGGGCCTTGAAATGCCATTGAAAAATCTATTCAGTAGTCCCTGGTCTTTGAGTGAAATCCGATTGCTTAGTCAAGAAAAGTGTTTACACATGTGTTCTCTGGTGTGTGTGTGTGTGTGTGTGTGTTTATATTTGTATGTGTTTGAGCGTATGTCTCTGCCTGCATGCGTCTGACTGCTGTTTGTTTATACAAGTGTGTTGACAGGAACTCGGGATCAACAGTTCAGAGACACTTCACAAAGAGAAAGCCTATAAGTGAAGGAAAAGCAGCCAACAAGTGCTCAGCAAATGTGGGAAATGTGGGAAATCATTCCTCATGAAGCTGGTTGAGAGAATGCCAAGAGTTTACAAAGCTGTCATCAAGGCAAAGGGTGGCTACTTTGAAGAATCTAAAATATGTTTAGTTTAACACTTTTTTGGTTACTACATAATTCCATATGTGTTATTTCATAGTTTTGATGTCTTCACTATTATTCCATGAGTAGGTGTGTCCAAACTTTTGACTGGTACTGTATGTTTCGTAAAACAAAGGGTGGATAGGTTAAGAGACAGTAAAGTATATGTTCCCATTGATAGGCTCTATAAGTTGTACCTTAGAACACATTAATCCTGATAACAATACATACCATATGTGTCCTGGGCTGTGGGCTCAAAAAGTCTGTGGGGTCAAAAGTAGTGCACTACATAGGGATTTGGGTGCTCTTTGGGACGTTACCCAAGCCTCAGAATGTGGACACTCCATCAAGATATAGCCCTTTGTGCAATGGAAAAAGGAGACACTCCCTAGATATACTCGACTGATAGATGCCCTCCACTCAGTCCATTAAGAGAGCGAAAACACATCTCCCACAACAATTGTCGATTCTCTCTCTCTCTGCCTCGCTCTCTTCCTCTCTCTCTTCCTCTCTCTCTCTTCCTCTCTCTCTCTCTTCCTCTCTCTCTCTCTTCCTCTCTCTCTCTTCCTCTCTCTTTTCCTCTCTCCTCCTGATGTATTCCGTCAGCAGGTGGAGGTCAATAGGTCATGGAGTATGATGCCGATGACCTCCCACACACACTTTAATAAATAAGGTATAAAACATGTTTGATGCAATGTTTAAGTAAAAACTGGTGCAGTACTGGTAGTAGAGATGATAGGAACACTGACAATTTTCAGCATTTTGCAACTGTGAAATATAGTTATAAACAGTTTTCCATAAACAAGGTCTAAAAACATGTTTGACGCAATTTGTAAGTAAAAACTGGTGTAGTTCTGGTGGTAGAGATGATAAGAACACGATGTGACAATTTTCAGCATTTTGCAACTGTTTATACATTTTGCAACTAGTTATAAATAGTTTTTAAATGGGAAAGGGTTTAATCGAATGGGAAGGTAGCCTAGCGGTTAGAACATTGTGCTGACAAGGTAAAAAATATGCCGATGTGCCATTGAACAAGGCACTTACTCCTAAATTGCTCCAGGGGTGCCATACTACAATGGCTGACCCTGCAAATTTCACTGCACCTATCCTGTGTGACAATAATATATAGCATTTCTGACGGTTTCTACAGTGGCCACTCCTGGTTCTGTGTAGTCCTGTCCAGGTTTCAAGGTGAATTGGCTGCCCATTCTCCGTTTTGACCTGATTTCATCAATAGGTTTTAAAATGGTGTCTTCACTGGGTGTACAGTAGCTGTGTCATAGTAGGAGTGTAGAGGTTTGGGCATTCTAATCAAATTAAAGTCATCCCATGGAACCAGATACTCATATTCAAGATACTCTTCAAAGAGATAGGGTTTCAGATGTTTTCAAAAGATGGGCAGGGACTCCTCTATTCTGACTTCCGGGGGAAGTTTGTTCCACCATTGGTTGCGAGACTGTGAAGAGCTTTGACTGGGCTGGGTGGGAGGGCCAAGAGAACAGAAGTGGTGGAATGGAGTGCTCGGGTTGGGTAGGGGTAGGGTAGAGGTAGGGTTTGAGAATAGCCTGAAGGTAAGGAGATGCAGTTCCCCTTGCTGCTCCATCGGAAATCACCAGGGTCTTGAAGATGATGCGAGCTTCATTTGGAAGCCAGTGAAGTGTGCGGAGGAGTGGGGTGACATGGAAGAACATGGAAGGTTGAACACCAGGCGGGCTGCAGTATTCTGGATAAGTTGCATGGGGTTTGATGGCACAAGCAGGGAGCCCAGCCAACAGAGAGTTGCAGTAGTCTAGACGGGAGATGCCATGATTAGGACCTGTGCTGGTTCTTTGTGAGGAAAAGTCATACTCTATGGATCTTGTATAGCATGATCCTGCAGGTGTGAGTCACTGCTTTGATGTTTGCAGAGTACGACAGGGTCATTCTGGGAGAGGGACACCATGGAGTTGTCAACCGTGATGGAGAGGTCTTGGAGAGGGCAGGCCTTTCCCAGGAGGAAGAACACATCCTGTTTGTCAAGATTGGGCTTGAGGTGGTGGGCCGACATCCAAACTGAGATGTCTGCCAGGCATGAAGAGATGTGTGTTGCCACCTGGGTGTCAGGGAGAAGGAGAAGAGTAGTTGAATGTCATCTGCATAGCAATGATAGGAGAGACCATATGCGGATGTGATAGAGCCGAGTGACTTAGTGTAAAGAGAAAAGAGGAGAGGGCCTATAACTGAGACCTGTGGGACACCAGTAGTGAGGGTACATGCTGCAGACACAGATCCACTCCACACCACCTGGTAGGAGAGATCTGATGGTTCACGGTGTTGAAGGCAGCGGATAGATCTAGGAGGATGAGAACAGAGGAAAGAGAGTCAGCTTTGTGGAGAGAGGATAGCCTCCATGACACAAATGACAACAGTCTCAGTTGAGTGAGCCGCCTTGAAGCCTGACTGGTCAGGGTGAAGAAGATTGTTCTGAGAGAGATGACGAGAGAGTTGTTCAGAGACGGCACGCTCAAGTGTTTTGGAAAGAAAAGAAAGAAGGGATACCGGTCTGTAGTTTTTGACGTCAGAGTGTTTGAGTGTTGGTTTCTTGAGGAGGCCATCTTGAAGTCAGAGGGGATGAAGCCAGTGGTCACGAAATAGTTGAGGAGTAATGGGAGAAGGTCTCCAGAGGTGGTCTGGAGAATGAAGGAGGTAATGGGGTCAAGTGGGCAGGTTATCAGGTTATCAGGTTATCAGGCGGCTGGACATCACTATTTGCATGATTTCATCTGGAGAGATAGGGGAGAAAAAACTCCAAGTGTAGGGTAGTTTTGTGTGAGTGCGACCAGTGGACTAAGTCGGCTGAGTGCAAGAGGTGCAGATGCCGTCAGCCTTTTTTCAAAGTGGTTGATAGTCTTCAGCAGAGAGGGAGAGGAGGATTAAGGAGGGAGGAGAAAGTGGAGAAATGTTTCCCAGGGTTGGAGGCAGAAGCTTGAAATTTAGAGTGATAGAAAGTGGCTTTAGCAGCAGATACAGAGGAAGAGAAGGTAGAGAGGAGGGAATGGATGGAAGAAAGGTCCTCAGGGAAGTTTTGTTTTCCTCCATTTCTAATCAGCTGCCTGCAGCCATGTTCTGTTAGCACGCAGTGAGTCACTCAGCCATGGAGCGGGAGGGGAAGATCGCACCGCTTGGGAGGAAAGGGGACAGTGAGAGTCAAAGGATGCAGAAAGGAGGAGAGTAGGAAGGAAGCAGAAGGAAGAGAGGATAGGAGAGGAGACAGCGGTGCAGAGAGAGCGAAGATTGTGGCAGAGCATGACCATCTGGGTAGGGGCTGAGTGGGTAGGGTTGGAAGAGAGATCTAGAGAAAGGGAAACAAAGTAGTGATCAGAGACATGGAGGGGGGTTGCAGTGAGATTAGTAGGTGAACAGCCTCTAGTGAAGATGAGGTCAAGAGTATTGCCTGCCTTGTGAGTGGGAGGTGACTGGGAAAGGAAGAGGTCAAAAGAGTGGAAAGAAAGTACCAGGTGGAAAATGTTTTATTGAAGTCAGGAGTCGGGAGGTTAAAGTCGCCCAGTACAATGAGTGGTGAGCCATTGTCAGGAAATTAGTTTATCAAGGTGTCAAACTTATTGAGGAACTCTCCAAGGGCACCTGGTGGGCGATAGATGTCAACAATGTTAAGTTTGAGTGGACAAGTGACAGTGACAGCAAGGAATTCAAATGATGCAACAGGTGAGAGAGGGAGAAAAGAGGAAATCTTTACCACCACGTTGACCAGATGCTCTGGGACTATGAGAGAAAAACTTAGTTAGGTGACGAGAGAGCAGCTGGAGTAGCAGTGTTCTCTGGGGAAATCCATGTCTCCGTCATGGCCGCAGATCAGCAGTTCCAAACGCTGCCAGAGACTAGGAATACATGGGTTGTTGCAAGCAGGGTACACTCAGTGGTGTAAAATACTTAAAAATACTTTAAAGTGCTACTTGTTTTTCAGGGTATTTGTACTTTACTTTACTATTTTATATTTTTATTTTTACTTCACTCCATTCCTTAAAGAAAATAATGTATATTTTACTCCGTACATTTTCTCTGACACCCAAAAGTACTCATTTTGACAGGAAAATGGTCCAATTCACGCACTTATCAAGAGAACATCCCTGGTCATCCCTACTACCTCTGATCTGGCGGACTCAATAAACACGTTCTTCATTAGTAAATTATTTCTGAGTGTGCTCCCTGGCTATCTGTCAATAAAAAATGTATGAAAAATAGTGCAGTCTGGTTTGTTTAATAAGGCATTTGAAATTATTTATACTTTTACTCTTGATACTTAAGTATATTTGAGCAATTCCATTTACTTTCTATACTTAAGTATATTTAAATCCAAATACTTTTAGACTTTTACTCAAGTAGTATTTTACTGGGTGACTTTCACTTTTACTTGAGTCATTTTCTATGAAGGTCTTTAATTTTACTCAATTTAGAAGGGTTGCAGCCAAGGATTGGGGAGTGTCTGTAAAACCTACAGGGAGAGGAGCGAACTGAGATGGGAAACACACTTGTACAGTACTTGCCAAAGCTACAAAAAGAGCAAAGTGAAAATAACTAGGTAAGATACTCAAGTGACAGAGTGGTGTGGAGCCTTCCTCGAATAACTCCACAGAATAACTCAACAGAACAACTCCACTGTAAAAAAAAGTACTATGCATAATCGATATGACTCAAGTGAGTCCTGTTCTCCATTTCCATTCAACAAGAGGGAGGAATTTCCTGATCCCGACATTGAATTACGGTTTAATTGGTGCTCATCCTATCACAATCTTAGCAGTGTGTCCTCTAGAATTCCTGTCATAGCTTAGGCCTGTGTAGGGTACACTGAACATCAATGACCACTTCACACAGACCCACTGGAGTTAGTTATTCATCCTTTCTTACTGTAGGTGTTGCAATCCAGTGGTTTGAAATGAGTCATTTCCTGTTTTTCACTGTTAATGGCACCTTGGGGGCATGATTACAGGATAGCCAGCATATTACTGACTTCGTGTGTGGGATCTCAGTTAAAAACAGTGCCCCTTTTTTCAGGAAAAGGAACTTTTACCATTGCAGTTGTTGGTCTGGTCAGCTCTCTTTACAACCTCGTGACAGTAGAATAGGCAGAGGCAGGCAGACAGATTGTCGGAAAGATGAAGATATTGAACATAGCCAGACAGACAGACAGACAGAGACACAAACATGTTTACTTGCATGAAGAAAAAACATTCACTGTTCTCGTAAATCGTACAGTATTTTCCTAATGCGCTGGCCACTGCTATAAAAAAAAATCTCAATTTATCTCTGGTTCAATATTGGCCGAGTTAAGTCCTATGTAAATACCATCTCTGGAAACTGTCTGTTAAACGGTTAGTCACATGCAAAACCCAGAGCTAACCAAACCTATATCCATATGAGAAATCACTTGACATATATGCTTTATTCAAACACTGAGTATGGTTACATGCACACAATATTGTGATTATTGTGGATAGATTAATATAATAGTTTGATTAAAACATTTACATGCTTTGCAAGAAGAACAATTTCCCTCATAATCCTACTGTTTACAAGCATTACGCTACACTCGCAATAACATCTGCTAACCATGTGTATGTGACCAATAAAATGTGATTTGATTTGTTTACACGGACACATCTGAAATCAGACTACCTGATGGCACTGAAAAAATGCTGAAAAATGAACATTCTACCATGTTATTTTTGGGAAGTGAATTTGATTCAGAAATAAAGTTCCTTTGTGAAAACTACTTCATACATACAGTTGTTTCGAACTCACTTTACTCGCGCTAAAGAGGGCGGCTCGCTCTGCTGGTGCTAGCACATGGGTTGATCAAAGACACTGCTGGAACGGGATGTCCTAGTCATTTGAAAGATTGCTCAGAAAACTAGGTGTTTTAATCGGCGTATGCTTACTTCGATTTTGACCTTACGCAGATTAAGATAAGCAGAGTAAGGTGTTTACATGGTTGTTGCATAATCTGCAACAACTGCCTACTGCCATCATCAGTTTAATATCTAATTACTACTGTGCATGTAAACATACTCATCCAACCGTTTCTGAATGCCACTGCAAATATGTTATGTGCTCTTCATGTGCTCTCCATTGTATGTTTTCTTGGTAAGAATGTATCATATAATCTAGATAGTTTAGATACGTGTTTGCCAAGAGGGAGACAAAGTTTCAAAGTACTTTTTCAGTTTCAGATTAATCAAAAATGCACCCATGTAAACGGATGGTTACAGTAACATATGTCCGCTCACGTGCACACTCGCACACACAGAGGGCCTGAGGAGCTGTGAGGTAGTTCTACTGGCCTTATGTTGAGATTTCATGCTCCCCTCTCTTCAGCTGCCCCATGTCACTCTCCTACATATTTCATGGTGCGTTCCCTATGTCAAGTTTCCCGCACCCCTACCTCACATGTGTTAACCCAGTCACCACATACCAGAAACACAGAAAACTCACATTGTGGGGGTCAAATGGCTTGGAGGACTAGGGCCTGCAGGCCTGAGTCAGAAATGGAGAATGACTGTCAAGCAACTCACGTGTAAACTTTTATTACGACAACGAAAGTCATTCTCTGGTCCAATTTCATTCTCCTATGTTTACCAGTCCTAGACTATAGCGACGTCATCTACATTAACTCTTGAAATTCCTTCTGTCACTACAGATTTAGTTAAAACAGCTTTTACACTGAACAAAAATATAAATGCAACATGCAACAATTTCAAAGATCGTATAAGGAAATCAGTCAATTGAAATAAATTCATTAGTCCCTAATCTATGGATTTCACATGACTGGGAATACAGATATACATATTTTGGTCACAGTTACCTTTTTTTTAAGTACGAGGCGTGGATTAGAAAATCAGTCAGTATCTGGTGTGACCACCATTTGCCTCATGCAGCGCGACACATCTATTTCTCATAGAGTTGATCAGGCTGTTGATTGTGGCTTGGTGGAATGTTGTCCCACTCCTCTTTAATGGCTGTGTGAAGTTTCTGGATATTGGTGGGAACTGGAACGCACTACCTTACACGTCGATAAAGAGCATCATAACCATGCTCAATGGGGGACATGTCTGGTGAGTATGCAGGCCATGGAAGAACTGGGACATTTTCAGATTCCAGGAATCAGATCCTTTCAACATGGGGCTGTGCATTATCATGCTGAAACATGAGGTGATGCTGGGGGACGAATAGTAAGACAATGAGCCTCAGGATCCCGTCACGGTACATTCAAATTGAATACAATTGTGTTTGTTGTCCGTAGCTGATGCCTATCCATACCATAACCCACCCACTCGCCCACACAATGCCATACACACTTGTCTGCCATCTGCCCGGTACAATTGAAACTGGGATTCATCCGTGAAGAGCACACTTCTCCAATGGGCAATGCTCAAGATAATCTGGTACAGTGGCCCTCGAAGTTGAGCATTTGCCCACTGAAGTTGGTTACAACGCCGAACTGCAGTCAGGTCAAGACCCAGGTGAACACAACAAGCACGCAGATGAGCTTCCCTGAGACGTTTCTGACAGTTTGTGCTGAAATTCTTTGGTTGTGTAAACGTACAGTTTCATCAGCTGTTCCGGTGGCTGGTCTCAGACCATCCCACTGGCTAGTGTGGTTACACCTGGTCTGCGGTTGAGAGGCCAGTTGGATGTACTACCAAATTCTCTAAAACGACATTGGAGGCAGTTTATGGTAGAGAATTGAACATAAAGTTCCTGCAGTAGGCATGACAGTTGCACAGTCCCTCAACTTGAGACATCTGTGGCATTGTGTTGTGTGACAAAACTGCACGTTTTAGAGTGGCCTTTTATTGTCCAGATCACAAGGTGCACCTGTGTAATGATCACGCTTTTTAATCAGCTTCTTGATATACCATACCTGTAAGATGGATGGATTATCTAAATGCTCACTAACAGCGTATGGAACATTTCTGGGATCTTTTATTTCAGCTCATGAATCATGGCACCAACACTTTACATGTTGCATTTATATTTTTGTTCAGTATTGTTTCTTCACGTTTTACTTTTGGAACAATCTCCAGAATACCCTAAAGTTTGATGCCTTGGTGCATTTTGGGCAATTCTTATTGTTGGTTGAGGACATCTTTACTGACGAAGTGGTTATTTTTTATGATTGTGTTTTGTATTTTTTGTATATTTCTTTGTACATTTCCAATGCTGCCTTGGTTATGGAATTGTTTGTCATGCAGGGCTTCCTTGTAAAAGAGACCTTGGTCTCAATGGAACTCTCCCTGCCTAAATAAGATAAATACTTTGACCATTCTTATGCCCGCAGGGAATTTTTCTGAGTACTGTGGCTTTAAATACAGACATGCAACCAGAATGATAGGGCCCCCTTCAGCTTTCACAACAAGCATGAAAGGTTGATAATGTTATGCCCATGCTATACTAGGTACTATCTTTGTATGGGCCTGTAAATCAGGCACTAAGGTTACATCCCAAATGGCACCCTATTCCCTTTATAGTACACTACTTTTGTCAAAAACGTAACCTCAGTCAGAGGGTCCACAGTTACATCAGGCAGCAGATCAGTGTACCAGAGAAAAACAAGCCAGGGCCATTCCACGCCAGCGGGAGCGGAAACTCATTTTTGTCCTTTAGTATACGCTCTTATCCAGTGTGACTTACAGTTAGTGCATTCATCTTAAGATACGTGGTTGTCCCACCAAGCTATCACAGGCATAGTAAGTACACTTTTCCTCAATAAAGTAGCTATCAGCAAAGTCAGTCTGAGTAGAAAAAAATATAAATCAAATATATTAAAAAGTAAAGTTCAGGTGTTAGTATCTCAGATTGTTCTGGCAATTCTCACATAGGAAATTCATTGGGAGGAAGGAAGTTTTATGTGCTTTTTACATTTGTATCACAAACCATTTTTTTGAAAATCATGTTGAAATTGGCAATTTTAGGGCCATTATTGACACCCTTGATAAAGATGAGCAATAATGGCTGTATAAAATAAATACATTTATAAAATAAATAATTCAAATACTTGTTATGACTTCTAGGAGTAGTGGGTGCGGAGTCAGGCGCAGAGAGCAGAGGGTAAAGGACAACTGTATTTATTCCGGAGAAAAGTAGGTCACGCCAAATCACCAGGCGCATACAATGACCGGCCCAAAAACGGGACACAAACAGTCCGGAGAAATACATAAAATATCACATCCACAAAACAAACTGAGAAACAAGCCCGCACAAAAGCCCACAATCACAACCTAAACACAAAACAGGTGCAACTAATCAGACACAACTAAATGAAACAGAAAAGGGGATCGGTGGCAGCTAGTAGGCCGGTGACCGAGTGCCGCCAGAACAGGAAGAGGCACCATCTTCGGCGGGATTCATGACAATACTGAGCTCCTGTATATTGCATGCAAAAAAAGGGAAATTATATTATTTCATACTAAGATTTTGTTTAATAATAATTTTTTTCTAAAAAAGGTAGGGCTCAAAATGATTGACACCACTAAAGATTCGTAGAAATAATGTAGTCAAAAGTGTAGTACTTGGCCACATATTCCTAACAGGTAATGACTACATTGACTCTACAAACTTGTTGGATGGATTTTCAGTTTGTTTTGGTTGTGTTTCAAATTATTTTGTGCCCAATAGAAATTAATGGTAAATAATATATAGTGTAATTCTGAAGTCACTTTTATTGTAAATAAGAATAGAATATGTATCTAAACACTTCTACATTAATGTGGATGCTAGCATGATTACGGATAACCCTGAATGAATTGTGAATAATGATGAGTGAGAAAGTTAGGGAGGTTCAAAGATCATACCCCCAAGACATGCTAACTTTCCCTGTTATTTGTAATGGTGAGAGGTTAGCATGTCTTGGAGGAAGGATGTTTAAATGCTTTTTACATTTGTATCACATTTTAGAGAAAATTATGATGAAAGCGGCCATTTGAGGCCCTTTGTAGACCTACAAAATGTTGCTTAGGGCTCCCCAAAGGCTAGGGCCAGCCCTGCTTTCAGTATTACTAAAGTTCTCTTAATCCTAAACCATTCTCAAGGATTTATCTTTGCATGTTGTCTCTGTCATTTCAGCAACACAGTTAGTCACAATGACACTCAAAGAATACTTTTTGTAATTCAGATCATTTCAGCCGGCAGACAGTAAGGAGTCCAAGACAATTGTCTTCTAGGGGAGGAGCAACAGAGGAAAACGGGGCTCTGGTTGTACTGTAACTAGGCCTACTAACTGACATTGTGGTCTGTAGGTATGCCAATTTAGCAGAAATAAGGGAGGAAAAACATTCTACAACCCTTTGTGGGTCCCCCCCTCCACACACACAATCTTCTACAATTGGTGGCAGAAGTGGGATCCTCTATGAGTCATCGTCTCCCAAAGGTGGTGGGTGACGATGACGCACATGAATGCATTTCTCAGTTAAGGTTGGTTGCAAGTTCAAATCCCCGAGCTGACAAGGTACAAATCTGTCTTTCTGCCCCTGAACAGGCAGTTAACCCACTGTTCCTAGGCTGTCATTGAAAAGAAGAATTTGTTCTTAACTGACTTACCTAGTTAAAAAAAATTGGCCAAAGGGTCTTCTAGAAGTATAGATGAACCCAGGTGCGTCAGTGCTTTGCAGACCTGGGTTCAAATATTATTTAAAATACTTTTACTGTGCTTGATTGAACATGCCTGTTGCAATGGAACCAAGCAGAACGTCCCAAAAGTGCAGACCCTGGCCACCTGGCACTCCAAGCAGGTTAGAGCAAACCCTCTTAAGTATTTGAAAGACTTTATATAGTATTTGAACCCAGGTGCCTTGACTAGTTTCATAGAACATTATGGGTATAAAGTTAATTATTTTTACAGCACATACGTAAAGAATTTAACAAACAAGACAAAGTCAAGAAACAAGCAAATAAAAAAACCTTTAGTCACTGCATCCCCCACCATAACACAGGTGGCACGAGCCGTACATCTTCGTTTCCTGTTTTGCAGCTCTCCTCCTTCTGTAGAGGGGCTACTATATCTCCATCTTACTCATACCTATCTCCCTGAAACTTTCCCCTTTCCACTACGCCCCTCGGCACCACTCTCCGTGCCGCAGACATCAAACCACGACACCCCTCTGGGGGTCTGAAGATGAGAGGCCTTTCCAGGTCAAAGGCACCGTTTTGAGGAAACAAAATCGTTGTGAGTCACAGAGGGCACTCTGTGTTAGAAGGTGCGTCAAGGGGAAAACCTTAGCTAACCAGAGTGAAGAGTGGAGCGTGATGACTGTGTCGCGTAGGGAAACCAGCCACACAGAGCAGTGAGGTACTGTACAGAGCCATGGGTGGGAGGAGAGGCTGTGTCTGTGGGGTTTCCATCATGGAACATCATGGCTGTTTTAGAGCCATCATACGCTGTGAAGGAGAAGAGTGGCTGCATACAGTAACAACACCTACATGCGGACACTTCTAGGTCTCAAGTTTTTGGAAGGTTTGCAAAATGTTTTCAAAGCATGATTGTGAAGGTTTTTTTTTGTAAATCTCTAAACACTTTAATATTCCTAAAGTGTTATTTGAACCAAGCCAGGCAGACTGTCAATCAATCAATCAAATATAATGTATGACTCTGAATCTGTCAACAGTTGTCTCAAGGTGCTCCACAGTAAAAGGGCCTAGATCCTAAAGAGCATGCAGCAACAAAGTGGCAAGAAAAAATAGCAGACTAGCAGCGTCACAAGCAAACGGACTAAAAAAGCACTCCCACTTATTTTGTATTAGTCCTTAGCACAGTGTTTCCTGCAATGTTCTCTCACCATTTATGGACCATAACAAGCCCGTTGTAGTTGACTGTATCTGAATAAGAATATCCATCGTATCATGTCGGTTCTTCAGGATAAATGGGTCGTGCCTTTTATATAGAAATTGTGCACCAATATTGAATTTTAAAAGCCTGTTATATTAAATGAAGTACCCTTTAATATAGACCACATGGAGAATTCAATAAATCCGATTTTTAATTGAGACTTCCAGGATGATTATTAACCACAAAATGTCTGTACATTTTCACCATCACTGTAACGCACTATTTATTTTGTGGCTTTGACAAAGTTATTTCTGAAGATCACTATTTATTTAACGAGGTCAACCCTGTTATGTAAAGGTCAACCCTGGTATGTGAACTGAACTCTCATTTTAATATGGTGAACTATTGCTTTAAAAAAAAAAGATATTCTGAACATCTAATAGTCAATTCATAGTGTAAAAGCAGTTGAGCTGGTTCTACTCTTTAGGGCCATTTTCAATGTTCGGGTGTTTTGTGGTGGATAACTGAATGGGTTGAGCATAACACATCAACCCCATTACTCATAGATAGACAGGCAAGATTAGGATGTAAGAATGTTGTTATTTTATAAGCCGTTTTGAGAGGGCATGTCATTTATAGTGTTTTTTTATTTAACCTCTTTGAGATGGGAAAATATATGTTTTATTAAATTGAACATGTGCTCTTTATGACAGAAGAAAGAAATACATTTGGTGAAATCAAAGATTAGATACACATCTAAAAAGGCACTCTTAGGCACACATCTCAAAAGACATTCTTCGATTGCAAAAACAAGGGATTTACCAGGGCTCAATCTCTTTCTTTTTTTCTTGCTTCACAGCAGCAGGCATCATCCTCTCATGACATCAGTCTCCTTTACATTATTTCCACCAGATGTTAATTTTGCCTCAGCATTGTATCAGGGATTACCTCTATGCTGTTTTTGGCTAGCTGTGATGGAAATGTGTGAAGTGTCATATACTGTACTGCCATACCAAGCAAAAAGGCAATAACTGCTCAGAGCGTGGAACTGAGAAAAATTGCTTTTGTTTACCTTGGTTTCACAGTAACTTTATGCTGTTACTGCTAACATGACCCCCATTTTCTCCTAAACACAATACAATAGAGGCAGGATACTTTTCCACATGATTAAGCATGTATTTAATGTAGCAAAAATGACATTAACTCATTTTCGACCAAATGACAAGTTACTGCCTTTTTGCTTGGTAGGGCAGTGTAGGAATAAAGTCATTCTGGAGTTGGGTAAAGATGCCCCTAAATTCAAATCCGGACCTTGAAGCCAGTTCCACTGTTTGTTTCTTCCATTCTTCCCCCTAATCAGGGACTGATTTAGACCTGGACACCAGTATAGAACAATGTCAGTGCCAACAGAAACTGTCTTTGAGTTCAACATTTGTTTGTTGTTTATATTGAATTTGAATTCAATATTTGTTATTTGTAATGCACAAATTTAATCATTGAATTCATAAATTGAACTTGTATTTCATGATTTGAAACTGAATTGAATGAATATTGCATTCAGTTTTAAAATTCTATTTCAATTGAATTGAATATTCAAATTCAATAGTTACTGTATATATTCACATTAAATATGGTATTGTCTGTGTATGTAGTTTTCAAACTACCATTTCAAGTTTCATATATTCAACTTCTCAGATACATTTCGATTCCATTTTCAAATTCAATTCTCTAAATTCAGATTCAAAACCAGGAACAACATCCTGGTGCTTTGCCAGCCAGGAATGTCTTAGAAAGAAGCTAGCGGTACAAATGGAGTCGTTTCTGGTGGTTTCTTCAGCCAAACTGGCTTGTTTAATACATTTTCTTCCTATGAATTTGGTTCTAGTGTTTGAAGTGTTTGGGCTATAAGCTATTATTACCCCATTCCTAAAAGCTAAGACACTCTGGAACATGTGTGTGACAAAAAAATGCAATTTGGCCCTTATAGGAATACAGTTGAATAACCCTGTCATAGCCCTTCTAAGGGTAGCCTTCCACTCCCTATTTCACTCACTATTCCACTCCCTATTTAATTACTTTTGTGACTTGTTTACGTGTTGCTGTGCGTTTTGTTGCCAACCTATTTTGCTACCTGACAACTTTACGGTTTTTACTTTTGAATTACCGTTTATATTTTAGTTTTTTCCCTCAACTTTTTCACTCCGGACGCTTTATCTGGACATGATTCGTCAGGACCTCCAACAGCCGAAGCTAAGTAGTAACATTAACATGATGCCTTCTAATTGCAGTCGCTGTTCTCATAATATACAGGAGAACGATCGCCTTATGGCGAGGATAGCTGTGCTACAAGCCCAGCTTCAGACGCAATCGTTAGGCAAGGATAATTTCAGTGTAGGAAAGGATGAAACAGCGTCTGTGCCACTAGTAAGTACAGATAGTAGTATAAATCCCCTGGCACAGTCCCCGCAGCCGGACAACTTTCTCACGGTTTCTGGAAGGAAATGCTGTAGGAATGCTCAACCGGTGTCGCTCATTCAGCCGACAGGAACTTTCAACCGGTTTTCCCCATTAAGCAGCGAGTCGGAGTCAGAGGCCGAGCCTTCTCTTGTCTCTATTCCTCCCGTTACAGGGTCTGAGACGCCGAAGCTTCCCACCATTAGCTCTGACAAATTGAAAACTCTAGTCATTGGCGACTCCATTACCCGCAGTATTAGACTTAAAATGAATCATCCAGCGATCATACACTGTTTACCAGGGGGCAGGGCTACCGACGTTAAGGCTAATCTGAAGATGGTGCTGGCTAAAGCTAAAACTGGCGAGTGTAGAGAGTGTAGAGATATTGTTATCCACGTCGGCACCAACGATGTTAGGATGAAACAGTCAGAGATCACCAAGCGCAACATAGCTTCTGCGTGTAAATCAACTAGAAAGATGTGTCGGCATCGAGTAATTGTCTCTGGCCCCCTCCCAGTTAGGGGGAGTGATGAGCCCTACAGCAGAGTCTCACAACTCAATCGCTGGTTGAAAACTGTTTTCTACCTCTCCCAATAGATAGAATTTGTAGATAATTGGCCCTCTTTCTGGGACTCACCCACAAACAGGACCAAGCCTGACCTGCTGAGGAGTGACGGACTCCATCCTAGCTGGAGGGGTGCTCTCATCTTATCTACCAACATAGAAAGGGCTCTAACTCCTCTAGCTCCACAATGAAATAGGGTGCAGGCCAGGCAGCAGGCTGATAGCCAACTAGCACAGTCAGTGTAGTCAGCTCAGTTATCACCATTGAGACCGTGTCTGTGCCTCGACCTAGGTTGGGCAAAACTAAACATGGTGGTGTTCGCCTTAGCAATCTCACTAGGATAAAGACCTCCTCCATTCCTGTCATTATTGAAAGAGATCATGATACCTCACATCTAAAAATAGGGCTACTTAATGTTAGATTCCTTACTTCAAAGGCAATTATAGTCAATGAACTAATCACTGATCATAATCTTGATGTGATTGGCCTGACTGAAACATGGCTTAAGCCTGATGAATTTACTGTGTTAAATGAGGCCTCACCTCCTGGCTATACTAGTGACCATATCCCCCGTGCATCCCGCAAAGGCGGAGGTGTTGCTAACATTTACGATAGCAAATTTCAATTTACAAAAAAAAATGACGTTTTCGTCTTTTGAGCTTCTAGTCATGAAATCTATGCAGCCTACTCAATCACTTTTTATAGCTACTGTTTACAGGCCTCCTGGGCCATATACAGCGTTCCTCATTGAGTTCCCTGAATTCCTATCGGACCTTGTAGTCACAGCAGATAATATTCTAATCTTTGGTGACTTTAATATTCACATGGAAAAGTCCACAGACCCACTCCAAAAGGCTTTCGGAGCCATCATCGACTCAGTGGGTTTTGTTCAACATGTCTCTGGACCCACTCACTGTCACAGTCATACTCTGGACCTAGTTTTGTCCCATGGAATAAATGTTGTGGATCTTAATGTTTTTCCTCATAATCCTGGACTATCGGACCACCATTTTGTTACGTTTGCAATTGCAACAAATAATCTGCTCAGACCCCAACCAAGGAACATCAAAAGTCGTGCTATAAATTCACAGTCAACACAACGATTCCTTGATGTCCTTCCAGATTCCCTCTGTCTACCCAAGGACGCCGGAGGCGTTAACCACCTAACTGAGGAACTCAATTTAACCTTGCGCAATACCCTAGATGCAGTTGCACCCCTAAAAACTAAAAACATTTCTCATAAGAAACTAGCTCCCTGGTACACAGAAAATACCTGAGCTCTGAAGCAAGCTTCCAGAAAATTGGAACGGAAATGGCGCCACACCAAACTGGAAGTCTTCCGACTAGCTTGGAAAGACAGTACCGTGCAATTACCGCAAAATTCCTTTTTGAAACTGTCGCAAAGCTAACTAAAAAGCAGCATTCCCCAAGAGAGGATGGCTTTCACTTTAGCAGTGATAAATTCATGAACTTCTTTGAGGAAAAGATCATGATTATTAGAAAGCAAATTACGGACTCTTTAAATCTGCGTATTCCTTCAAAGCTCAGTTGTCCTGAGTCTGCACAAGTCTGCCAGGACCTAGGATCAAGAGAGACGCTCAAGTGTTTTAGTATTATATCTCTTGACACAATGATGAAAATAATCATGGCCTCTAAACCTTCAAGCTGTATACTGGACCCTATTCCAACTAAACTACTGAAAGAGCTGCTTCCTGTGCTTGGCCCTCCTATGTTGAACATAATAAACGACTCTCTATCCACCGGATGTGTACCAAACTCACTAAAAGTGGCAGTAATAAAGCCTCTCTTGAAAAAGCCAAACCTTGACCCAGAAAATATAAAAAACTATCGGCCTATATCGAATCTTCCATTCCTCTCAAAAATTTTAGAAAAGGCTGTTGCGCAGCAACTCACTGCCTTCCTGAAGACAAACAATGTATACGAAATGCTTCAGTCTGGTTTTAGACCCCATCATAGCACTGAGACTGCACTTGTGACGGTGGTAAATTACCTTTTAATGGCATCAGACCGAGGCTCTGCATCTGTCCTCGTGCTCCTAGACCTTAGTGCTGCTTTTGATACCATCGATCACCACATTCTTTTGGAGAGATTGGAAACCCAAATTGGTCTACACGGACAAGTTCTGGCCTGGTTTAGATCTTATCTGTCGGAAAGATATCAGTTTGTCTCTGTGAATGGTTTGTCCTCTGACAAATCAACTGTAAATTTCGGTGTTCCTCAAGGTTCCGTTTTAGGACCACTATTGTTTTCACTATATATTTTACCTCTTGGGGATGTCATTCGAAAACATAATGTTAACTTTCACTGCTATGCGGATGACACACAGCTGTACATTTCAATGAAACATGGTGAAGCCCCAAAATTGCCCTCGCTAGAAGCATGTGTTTCAGACATAAGGAAGTGGATGGCTGCAAACTTTCTACTTTTAAACTCGGACAAAACAGAGATGCTTGTTCTAGGTCCCAAGAAAAAAAGAGATCTTCTGTTGAAGCTGACAATTAATCTTAATGGTTGTACAGTCGTCTCAAATAAAACTGTGAAGGACCTCGGCGTTACTCTGGACCCTGATCTCTCTTTTGAAGAACATATCAAGACCATTTCAAGGACAGCTTTTTTCCATCTACGTAACATTGCAAAAATCAGAAACTTTCTGTCCAAAAATGATGCAGAAAAATTAATCCATACTTTTGTCACTTCTAGGTTAGACTACTGCCATGCTCTACTTTCCGGCTACCCGGATAAAGCACTAAATAAACTTCAGTTAGTGCTAAATACGGCTGCTAGAATCCTGACTAGAACAAAAACAAATGATCATATTACTCCAGTGCTAGCCTCCCTACACTGGCTTCCTGTCAAAGCAAGGGCTGATTTCAAGGTTTTACTGCTAACCTACAAAGCATTACATGGGCTTGCTCCTACCTATCTCTCTGATTTGGTCCTGCCGTACATACCTACACGTACGCTACGGTCACAAGATGCAGGCCTCCTAATTGTCCCTAGAATTTCTAAGCAAACAGCTGGAGGCAGGGCTTTCTCCTATAGAACTCAATTTTAATGGAACGGTCTGCCTACCCATGTCAGAGACGCAAACTCGGTCTCAACCTTTAAGTCTTTACAGAAGACTCATCTCTTCAGTGGGTCATATGATTGAGTGTAGTCTGGCCCAGGAGTGGGAAGGTGAACGGAAAGGCTCTGGAGCAACGAACCGCCCTTGCTGTCTCTGCCTGGCCGGTTCCCCTCTTTCCACTGGGATACTCTGCCTCTAACCCTATTACAGGGGCTGAGTCACTGGCTTACTGGGGCTCTCTCATACCATCCCTGGGAGGGGTGCGTCACCTGAGTGGGTTGAGTCACTGATGTGATCAACCTGTCTGGGTTGGGTTGCCCCCTGGGTTGTGCCGTGGCGGAGATCTTTGTGGGCTATACTCAGCCTTGTCTCAGGATGGTAAGTTGGTGGTTGAAGATATCCCTCTAGTGGTGTGGGGGCTGTGCTTTGGCAAAGTGGGTGGGGTTATATCCTTCCTGTTTGGCCCTGTCCGGGGTGTCCTCGGATGGGGCCACAGTGTCTCCTGACCCCTCCTCTCTCAGCCTCCAGTATTTATGCTGCAGTAGTTTATGTGTCGGGGGGCTAGGGTCAGTTTGTTATATCTGGAGTACTTCTCCTGTCCTATTCGGTGTCCTGTGTGAATTTAAGTGTGCTCTCTCTAATTCTCTCTTTCTATCTTTCTTTCTCTCTCTCGGAGGACCTGAGCCCTAGGACCATGCCTCAGGACTACCTGACATGATGACTCCTTGCTGTCCCCAGTCCACCTGGCCGTGCTGCTGCTCCAGTTTCAACTGTTCTGCCTTATTATTATTGGACCATGCTGGTCCTTTATGAACATTTGAACATCTTGGCCATGTTCTGTTATAATCTCCACCCGGCACAGCCAGAAGAGGACTGGCCACCCCACATAGCCTGATTCCTCTCTAGGTTTCTTCCTAGGTTTTGGCCTTTCTAGGGAGTTTTTCCTAGCCACCGTGCTTCTACACCTGCATTGCTTGCTGTTTGGGGTTTTAGGCTGGGTTTCTGTACAGCACTTTGAGATATCAGCTGATGTACGAAGGGCTATATAAATAAATTTGATTTGATTTGATTTGACTGACTGGGTTCGAACCATGTCTCCTGCATGTCACAGGACCTTATTAGCCCAATTAGCTAAAGCCCATAGGGATGAGTTCAGGAAGCTAAAAAAAAGTATTCAAGTCTCCAGCAAGGTTACTCATCAAAAGAGTGTGGTTCATCGAACCACCTCGGTTACATTTCAGCCCCCTTTGACCTCATACTCAGATATGTAACATTATTTATAAATGTTTTACTTTTATTTATTCAGAGAAGCCCAAGGGTCTCAATCACAATGGTGCCCTGAGGAAAAACAACTCACAATTCAATAAATCAATAAAACAGCAACAAAAATAATCTACAAGATACAGCAGATAGTTAGACACAACCAAACACTTAAAAACCTCAGTGAATTCATCCCTCATCAGCGTACTTATGATTCAGTACTACACAAATTGGTTTATTTATTTATTTATTTATTAGCTAATTAAATGGTAACACAGGATGAACATACACACTTAATACATTAAAAACAGGTCCCTAGCGGAACGACAACAATATGGCTGATTGTTACAAAAGACATGGAGAGGACGAGAGACAGGCTAGCCAGCCGTGTCGATGGTTCCCAGTGGGGTGATTAGAGTAGAGTAATACGATGGTTTGAGCAGAGTAGTATAATGGTCCTGCTTAAATTTGCTTTTGAAGATACTTTACTTAGGACAGCTAATCAGCCGTGCCAGTGATTGTCCGGGAGGTGAGTTTATCATCTCTACCTCGTGTTGATATTCAAAGTTCAAACCACTTTAAACGTGCAGGATCAGCTTGACGCTTTTCTGGTCTAGTACGTTAATTTCTTGACTCATCATTAATACAGTTTGTTTTGAATGGGGCATTTCCGTCAGGCTGACACGCTCTCTGACCTCACTCGGGGGCGTGACTTGTCACTTGTAGAAAGTTATGTAAAACAATTATCTCTTATAGTTTCTCAAATCACATCCCTCTCTTCACATAACCACTTTCATAATTTATCATTTTACAAGCACAGTGCATAGAATGGAAACTTTGTACATGTAGTGGGTAGACTTTCCAAGTACAGTATTTCCTTTATAACATTTTTGAATGACACCCTTCGCTCTCGTGGACAGTCATGACAGTGGGTTTAGTGCAAGGTATTTTTAACAGAGAGGTCGGATATGTTGGAAGCTTGTGCAGAGAGCTTTGTGAACAAAAAGAGGTCCAGTTGACCTTCTGATAACGGATGCAATGATGATTATTAAACTTGTCACCTGTGATAATATCACATTTTAGGGAAGACCCAGATGCAGACAGTGTCGAAATAACAAAAGTTTATTACTAGAACAGGGGGTAGGCAAAACGACAGGTCAAGGACAGACAGAGGTCGGTAATCCAGATCAGAGTCCAAAAGGTACAGATCGGCAGGCAGTCTCAGGGTCAGGGCAGGCAGAGGTCAATAATCCAGTGTGGTGTGACAATGTACAGAACGGCAGTCAGGGTCAGGGCAGGCAGAATGGTCAAAACTGGGAAAACTAGAAAACAGGAACTTGAAACAGACAGTAGCAAGGGGGGAAACGCTGCTAGGCTTGATAGCCTGAATTTAAAACAGATTCAATTGAGATTTTGTGTCACTGGCCTACACACAATACCCCATAATATCAAAGTGGTACAAATTAGTTAAAAATGAAAAGCTGAAATGTCTTGAGTTAATACGCATTCAACCCCTTTGTTATGGCAAGCCTAAATAACTTCAGAAATAAATATTTGCTTAACAAGTCACATTATAAATTGCATTGACTCACACAGCGTGCAGTACTAGTGTTAAACCTCTTATGGCTGGGGGCAGTATTGAGTAGCTTGGATGAATAAGGTGCCCAGTGGTGCCCAGAGTAAACTACCTGCTACTCAGTCCCAGAAGCTTTGATATGCATATTATTCGTATATTTGGATAGAAAACATTCTGGAGTTTCTAAAACTGTTTGAATGATGTTTGTGAGTATAACAGGCAAAAACCTGAGAAGAAATACAACCAGGAAGCGGGAAATCTGAGGTTTGTAGGTTTTCAACTCACTGCCTATCGAAGATACAGTGGGATATTGGTCATATTGCACTTCCTACGGCTTCCACTAGATGTCAGCAGTCTTTAGAACCTTGTTTCATGCTTCTATTGTGAAGTGGAGGCGAATGAGAGGGGAATGAGTCAGAGGTCTGGCAGAGAGCCACGAGCCGGGCACGCTCGTTCACGTGAGAGCGAGCTCTGTTCCATTGCATTTCTACAGACAAAGGAATTCTCCGGTTGGAACATTATTGAAAATTTATGTTAAAAACATCCTAAAGAATGATTCTACACTTCGTTTGACATGTTTCTACGACCTGTAATATAACTTTTTGGACTTTTCGTCCGTACTTTCCGCTGGACTTGCAAGCACGTTGTGAGTTTGGATCTGTTTACCAAACGAGCTAACAAAAGGAGGTATTTGGACATAAATGATTCACTTTATCGAGCAAATCAAACATTTATTGTGGAACTGGGATTCCTGGGAATGCATTCTGATGAAGATCATCAAAGGTAAGTGAAAATGTATAATGCTATTTCTGACTTCTGTTGACTACGCAACATGGCGGATATCTGTTTGGCTTGTTTTGGTCTCTGAGCGCTGTACTCAGATTATTGCATGGTTTGCTTTTTCGGTAAAGCTTTTTGAAATCTGACACAGCGGTTGCATTAAGGAGAAGTTTATCTAAAGTTCCATGTATAACACTTGTATTTTCATCAACATTTATGATGAGTATTTCTGTAAATTGATGTGGCTCTCTGCAAAATCACCAGAACTAGTGAACATAACGCGTCAATGTATACTGAGATTTTTTTATATAAATATAAACTTTATCGAACATACATGTATTGTGTAACATGAGGTCCTATGAGTGTCATCTGATGAAGATCATCAAAGGTTAGTGATGAATTTATCTCTATTTCTGCTTTTTGTGACTGCTCTCTTTGGCTGTGTTTTTCTGTGAATAGGCACTCACCTAACATAATCGTTTGTGGTGCTTTCGCCGTAAAGCCTATTTGAAATCGGACACAGTGGGGGGATTAACAAGAAGTGTATCTTTAAAATTGTGTAAAATACTTGTATGTTTGAGGAATTGTAATTATGAGATTTCTGTTGTTTGAATTTGACACCCTGCACTTTCACTGGCTGTTGTCATATCGAACCAGTTAGCGGGATCTCAGTCATAAGAAGATAATAACATGATTTTTGAATTACTACCTCATCTCTGTACCCCACACATACAATTATCTGTAAGGTCCTTCAGTCGAGCAGTGGATTTCAAACACAGATTCAACCACAAAGACCAGGGAGATTTTCCAATGTCTCGTAAACCTATAAGTAGATGGGTAAAACAAGCAGACATTGAATATTCCTTTGAGCAGGTGAAGTTCTTATTTACACTTTGGATGGTGTATCAATACACCTAGTCACTACAAAGATACAGGCATCCTTCCTAACTCAGTCGCCAGAGAGGAAGGAAACCGTTCAGGGATTTCACCATGAGACGAATGGTGACTTTAAAACAGTTACATAGTTTAATGGCTGTGATAAGAGAAAACTGACGATGGATCAACAACATTGTACTTACTGACAATACTAACCTAAATTACAGAATAAAAAAAGGAAACTTGTATAGAATAAAAATATTACAAAACATGCATCATGTTTGCAATAAGGCACTAAAGTAAAGCTGCAAAAAATGTGGCAAAGAAATTAACTTTATGTCCTGAGCGTTCAAAGAGCTTTGTTTGGGGCAAACACAACACATCACTCAGTACCAATCTCCATATTTTCAAGCATGGTGGTGGCTGTATCATGTTATGGGTATGCTTGTCATCGGCAAGGACTAGGGAGTTTTTTATGATAAAAAAAAACGTAATAGAGGTAAGCACAGGCAAAATCCTAGAGGAAAACACTGGTTCAGTCTGCTGTCCAACAGACACCGGGAGACAAATGACCTTTCAGCAGAACAATAACCTAAAACACAAGGCTAAATATACACTGGAGTTCCTTACCAAGATGACATCAAATGTTCCTGAGTGACCTGATTACAGTTTTGACTTACATCTACATGAAAATCTATAGCAAGACTTGAAAGTATACTGAACCAAAATATAAACCCAACATGTAAAGTGTTGGTCCCATGTTTCATGAGCTGAAATAAAAATATCCCATAAATATCCCATAAGCACAAAACAATTTTCTCTCAAATGCTGTTCACAAATTTGTTTTCATCCCTGTTAGTGAACATTTCTCCTTTGCCAAGATAATATTGACAGGTGTGGCATATCAAGAAGCTGATTAAACAGCAGGATCATTACGCAGGTGCACCTTGTGCTGGGGAAAATAAAAGGCCACTCTTAAATGTGTAGTTTTGTCACACAACACAATGACACAGATTTCTTAATTTATGTGGGAGTGTGCAATTGCCATTCTGACTGCAGGAATGTCCATGTGTGTTCATTTCTCTACCATAAGCCGCCTCCAACTTTGTTTTAGAGAATTTGGTAGAGCACCCAACAGGCCTCACAAACGCAGAACACGTGTAACCACGCCAGCCCAGGACCTCCACATCAGGCATTCTGAGATGAGCCACCCAGACAGCTGATGAAACGGTGGGTTTGCACAACCAAAGAATTTCTGCACAAACTGTTGGAAACCATCTCTGGGAAGCTCATCTGCATGCTTGTTGTCTTCACCACGGTCTTGACCTGACTGCAGTTCAGTGTTGTAACCGACTTCAGTGGGCAAATGCTCCCCTTCAATGGCCACTGGCAGGATGAATCCTGGTTTCAACTGTACCAGGCATATAGCAGATGGCAGACAAGTGTATGGCATTGATATCAACGTTGTGAAGAGAGTGCCAAGTGGTGATGGTGGGGTTATGGTATGGGCAGGCATAAGCTACGGACAACGAACACAATTGCATTTTTTCGATGGCAATTTAACGCAACACGATCCTGAGGCCCATTGTTGTAGCTGAAAATGGTAGCTGAAAATGTCCCAGCATATCTGTATTTCCAGTCATGTGAAATCCATAGATTAGGGCCTAATTAATTTATTTCAATTGAATGATTTGCTTATATGAACTGTAACTCAGTAGAATCTTTTAAATTGTGTTATGTTGTCTAGCAATGATAAACAACATTTTGACAGAGCTTAACAAATGTTTTAAAGCTCTTCGAGACTTTCCCAGAAAGACTCACAGCTGTAATCACTGCCAAAGGCGCTACTGACTCAGAGGTGTGAATAAGTATGTAAATTAGATACTTCTGTATTATATTTTCAATACATTTGCAAAAACCAGACTGGTGCACATTAAGTTCTTAGCTGAGAGTTTACCAGTGATTCTAATGTTTTTTCAAGGCAAGATAGTTTAGAAATTGGGCAGTTTGTGTAGTTTAGAAATTGGCCACCTTTGAGTAGAGGGAGGACATGCGCCGCTTTCCAGATCTTAGGGAGAGCACCAAAAGCACCAATTTGAATATTCAATTTAATTTAAACTTAATTTTAAAACTGAATGCAATATTCATTCAATTCATAATGATATACAATTTTCGATTTATGAATTCAATGATTCAATTTGTGCATTACAAATTCAAAAATATTACATTCTAATTCAATATCCTAATACAAATTCAAAATTATGAAATGAAACAAAAATTTCTGTTGGCACTGAAATCACTCCATACATCAGGTGGGTGAAATTATTATCAGATAGAACAGAAAACCAACAGTACTCCGAACCTTGTACGGTAAGATTTGAATAACCCTTCTCTGGACACTGATCTTGGGTCAGTTTAGCATTTTCAGCACAAATGGTTACGGTTAGGATTGTGGGGAGGGGAAGCTGATCCTAGATCTGTACTTAGGGGAAACCTTATATATCTTTGCTGCAGATTTTCAAGGACAAAGATGGTTTGTAAAATCATCAATTGTTCCCTCGGGTAGCCTAGTGGTTGGAGAGTTGGACGAATAACCAAAAGGTTGCAAGATCGAGTCCCCGAGCTGACAAGACCTTGTTCAGGGGCAGAACGAAAGATTTTTACACTGTCAGCTCAGGGATTCAATCTTGCAACCTTTCGGTTACTAGTCCAACGCTTTAACCACTAGGCCACCTGCCGCCCCAAACTTGAGGGGATAATTGATGATAAATGATTTTACAAACCAACCTCGTCCTTGAAAATCTGCAGCAAAGATATATAGGGTTTCCCCTGGGTACAGATCTAAGATCAGCTTCCCCTCCCCACAATCCTAACCGTAACCATTAGTGCTGAAAATGCTAAACTGACCCACTGTTCCTAGGCCATCATTGAAAATAAGAATTTGTTCTTAACTGACTTGCCTGGTTAAATAAATCTTAGTATCTTATTAATACATTTCTCATTAAACATCTCCTCATACTCTAATGACTCTGGGTCGCTGCTGAAGAGGAACTGTGAAAAGGTACTATTAGAGTTGTAAACCAAAGGTCAGTTTCTGTATGACTTGACGTCTGTAAATACTGTTTGCATAGATATTGAATGAATGGTCTCAGACGTTGTTGGCGTGGCTGAGTGCAGTTACAAGATACTGGAGGTAGTCAAATGAAAACACAATGTGTAAGTGACACCTCTACTTGTATGAGTCACATCTGGTATGATTTACCAGAACTGCTAGAACCGAGAATAAGTTGTTTCAACTTAGAAATTATTTTTTTAAATTATCATCTATCAGCAAAAGGTCATAATACAATCGCGAATTGTGAATTGCACTTCAAATCACAAAAAAAGTTAATTATACTCCTTATCTGCATCTGCCAAAGCTAGGATGCAAACAAACATTTTTTATGAAATCAATCAATCTGTGACTGCTTCTGGGGTTTGTCAACTTTTTAACATGTTTGACACCTTTAATACAGCGTAAATGACCATTCGCATAGTCTTGTGGCACGAAGACGACCAGTTTAAAACTCAGTCTGTCACACTATGATTAAATTCTGCTCAAACTCTGATTTCATTGCAGGTCTGAGAAACATTGGGGCTAGCAATGTATCCTATGGAAAATAGACTTCGGGAGAATGGACGATAGTAGTGTAGTAACCCAACACCTAACGACAGTTAAGGTGTTGGATTGACAGTTGGTGTAGACTTTCAACTGAATTGATCATTGATCATTGAAAAACTAGTTATACATTTTCTGAGAATTATCGATGTCTCTTCTGAGAGACTACAGTAATTAATCATATAGATTTTCATAAAGTGCTGTCAAATAACAGAATTACAGCTAGGGACAATCCCTGGTATGAACTGGGGAGAAACAGTTTAACAGAATGAGTGGGTAACCAGAACCAAAATTCTCTATACTGATAACATTTGCGTCACAAATGGCATCCCATTCTCTTTAAAGTGCACTATTTATAAGTTCAATATTGTATAAACTGAAACAACTTATTCTTGGTTCTAGCAATTCTAGTAAATCATACCGGATGTGATGCAAAAGTACTGCACAGGGAATAGGGTGCCATTTGTGACACACTCTTAGAAACATGAATATCTGGTTGCATTCCATAGCTTGCCTTTTTAAATAACCTTGTTAAGTCATGTGATTGGTATCGTAAAATACAAATTACCTCTGTCTTCCAAAAGCTTTCTTCCCAAGTATCCAGTTGTTACCTTTTCTGAGAAAGTATGTGAAGTTGAAGCTGTTGTGAACAAGTTTCAGACCACACACATGCACACACGCACGCACGCACGCACGCACGCACGCACGCACGCACGCACGCACGCACGCACGCACGCACGCACGCACGCACGCACGCACGCACGCACGCACGCACACGCACGCACGCACGCACGCACGCACGCACACACACACACACACACACACACACACACACACACACACACACACACACACACACACACACACACACACACACACACACATCAAACACCTCACCTCAACATCTCTGTTCTTATTAGTGCCTTAATGAAATGTGGTGGTTCAGATAGACCCAAAGGCATCCATTTAATGAGGCATTTACTAACGAACACCTTGGGCCCAGGTAATAAACAAATGGAACACAGGGGAGGGTCTTGGTAATTTGAGAATGTCAGGAGTGTCAGTGAAAGAGGTTTCACTATTCCATAACCACTCCCAGGTGCGATTTTAGCCTAGAGTTATACTGTCTATACCACATCACAATGTACATAAACGTGTCCATTATGGTGCTCTTCATGCGTGTAGTGTAGTGTACACAAAACGTAAAAACATCTGGGAAGTGGGGAACTGAATATCCATAGGAGTGACTATATTTGCTTGTTGTTGGTCAATGTTCTTGAAGATCTTACCCGTTTCATACAGATATTGTCCTCATTTGCAGTTGTCTTACTGTATTCTGTGTGAACACAACACCAATGGGAACTGTAGCGATCTAGACAAAAAGTAACTCTTTGCTTAAATTGCCAGCTATCAGTAAGGCAATCAGTTTTTGGGCGATTCCACGCCAGCGGAAAATATTTTTGCCATCTCAGATTGTTCTGACAATTCTTACATAGGAGAACAATACATTTGTATCACAAACCATTTTTTTTATCATGATGAAAGGAAGTGGGCCTTTTAGGTCTTTTTAGACCTACAATGCATTCATAACGTTTTCACACCCCTTGACTTTTTCCACATTTTGTTGTGTTACAAAGTGGGACTAAAATGGATTTAATTCTAGTTTTTTGGTCTAGAATTTACCCAAAATACTATGTAATGTCAAAGTTGAAGAAAAATGTCAAAGTGGAAGAAAAACGTGTGTGTGTGGCGTCAGTATGCATGTGTGCTCATGTTATGTGTGTGTGTGGCGTCAGTATGCATGTGTGCTCATGTTATGTGTGTGTGTGGCGTCAGTATGCATGTCTACTCATGTTATGTGTGTGTGTGGCGTCAGTATGCATGTGTGCTCATGTTATGTGTGTGTGTGGCGTCAGTATGCATGTGTGCTCATGTTATGTGTGTGTGTGGCGTCAGTATGCATGTGTGCTCATGTTATGTGTGTGTGGGCATATGTAGTATGTGTGTGTGTGTGTTGGGGTGTCAGTGTAAGTATGTGTGAGTGTGTGGGTAGAGTCCAGTGTGTGTGCACAAAGTCAGTTCAAGAGAGTTAGCGCAAAAAAGGGTCAATGCAGGTAGTCCGGCCAACCATTTGATTAGCTATTTAGCAGTCTTGTTTAGTAGTCTTATGGCTTGGGATTGAAGCTGTTTAGGGTCCTGTTGGTTCCAGACTTAGTGCACTGTTAATGCTTTCCATGAGGTAGCAGAGAGAACAGTCTATGGCTTGGGTGGCTGGAGACTTTGACAATGTTTAGGGCCTTTCTCGCCTAGTATTGAGGTCCTGGATGGCAGGGAACTGGGCCGTACTCACAACCCTCTGAAGCACCTTGCAGTCCGGTGCCTTGCAGTTGGGTTCTGAGCTTGGTGATGAACTTGGAGGGGACTATGGAGTTGAATGCTGAGCTATAGTCAAGGAACATCATCCTTACATAGGTAATCCATTTGTCCAGGTGGGTGAGAGCAGTGTGGAGGGCAATAGGGATTCCGCCATCTGTGGATCTGTTGGGACGGTATGTGAATTGGAGTGGGTCCAGGATTCCTGGGATGATGGTGTTGATGTGATCCATGACCAGCCTTTCAAACCATTGATGGCTATAGATCCTTTTCGATTGCACAATCAGCAAATCACGCACAATATGTCTTAAAATGAACTAAATCAAAAGGATAGTTTTGAGATAGTTTTAATGTTGAATAAATGAATGTCAACATTAGTATTTCAGAATCTAGACAAACTCCATTTGTCAGAGCACACTATAAGGAGTATAATATAATAATGACAAAGATGTTGTCTGTATCATGTACAGTTCAAAAATCATAGAGTCTTACAGGAGGTGTGTATAGGTTTAAAAAGGCCTAAAATGGCCACTTTTATCATGATTTTCTCAGGAATGGTTTGTGATACAAATTTTTAAAGCATTTCAAACATCCTTCCTCCCAATGAAGTTTCTATGTGAGAATTGCCAGAACAATCTGAGTTACCAAAAAAATGTCCACTGCCACTGGCGTGGAATCACCCTTTTGCTCTGTTTTGCAGTGCTATGCTGTGAACAAAACTGACCTCAATGCCAAGTGTCACCTTTGCAATTAATTCTTTTGACACACACACACACACTTGTTGAGCAGGCTTGGTGGGATGGAGGGGGGTTCTGGGAATTACTCTTTCACATGCTGGCCAATGTTTTACAGGTGCCCTTGCTGGCCGTCAGATACATTAAGCTACTGACAAACTCATTGACTACAGGGCCGTGTCCCATAGGACTCTGGTCAAAAGTAAAGCGCTACATAAGGCATAGGGTGCCATTTGGAACTCAGCCCAGGTCCCTGGAATTGTCTGTGGCTGTTGTTCACTTTGATCTTTTGTTTGTCGCAGAGGCTGTAAAAGAGGCCGTTTTTTCTCAGGACCTCATACACACGTTCTGAAAGGTGCCTCCTAAACTCAAGTACTGTACTTGAATCTTCCATATAGACTTTATGATTGATAATTCTGACTCTTCTATTTATGTTGCTTTTGAATGGAGCCAGTGAGGAATGTCCTTTGTAACATGGAGGGGGTCATTAAAGCTGTCAATAACTGTTTTTTAAATCATCAAAAGCCTATTATCATTTGAACAATACTTTGGAAGCCAAAACATTTCAGATCCCACTGAAGTCTTGCATGGTTGAATTGCTGCCTTTTCAATAATTTCATGATTATTATCCAGATGATTATGTATTAGTTTAAACAAAGAGTACAGGGTGGAAGCTCCCTCTCCCCTCCCCCGCTTGCACGCCTTAACCATTCTATTCTGTGAGGAAGGGATTATCGGTGTCCACATGCTTCCCAGCCGAAACAGTTCTGTAGAGTTTGTGCATCTATTATAACGACATTTTGTGACGTTTCTGTTCGTTTTTTCAGCTGTTCGGGCACACATATTTTTTTCTAGAGGCAAGCTGGTAGCCAAAGTCTGCGCCCTTTCGTCAGTGATTGGTCAACTTTAGGGATTCTTCAATAAAGTCTTTGTTGTCATTCATCTTAGTTAGATGTAAAGTTGTTCGACTAAGATCTCCTCTGCAAAAACGTCAAAATTAATGACAGATTTCTTGAGTTATCTTATATTAATTCAGACTATTTTGAGGATGTGTATACTGGCTACGGTGTCTCAAAATGTACAAACAGTACTATTGCTGTTTTTTTCTCATCTTTCAAGCAAAGAAATTTTAAGTGATTATGCGAGCACACTCATTTGGTTCGACTAGCCGCCAGCCGAACTGAAACATGCTGAAGCCTTTAGAGTGAGGGTCTTTGAGTCAGTCCATTTGCCAGGGGCAGGGCGATTCCAGTGACCTCTTTTATTCAGCCCACGGTGCCTGCTCAGCCCCCTGCAAGTAAAGATGACAGAGCGCGGACTGATGCTGTCACAGCCCCTTAGCTAGGTAGACCCCATGTAGGACACACTCATATGCATGCACTTACACACAGCTGCACACACACATACTGTATGCTCTCACTTACTCTAACATGAAAATACTGTAAAATCTTCATTTCTTACATAATCACATTCATGTATCCACCAACACAAACTTGCATGCACTCTCAAACAAAAATGTTCTCACACATACAAATGTAGGCATCCACCTATCCACTCTGCCATGCACACATAAATGCATAAACTCATTATTACACATCAATAAAGAGTGTCATTACTCTATGTGATTGTCTATTATTTCCTTTTGTTCTTTATCTTTACAGATTAGGTGGCAAACTGACACTTAATAGTGCCGTTAGTCTTATGCAAGTATGTTTTACTTTTTTTATGCCCTGGTGAATGACAGGAAACACATGATGTACTTTCAGCGCTGTATTTTTAACCTGGGCCCCTTGTTGACACAACACCTCAGTGACTCTGCGGTGAGCAAAGACTTCATTTTCCCCTGCTCACTGATTCGGGGCACTTTAAAGGCCAACTTGACAGGGAAATTCCTCTCACAGCTGAAGTTGTGAGCTTCCGTGGAAGCATCGCATTGAGGGGCCTTCATTTCAACACTGATGCACTGGTCTAGCCAGCATATATATCTGTGTATCACTCAGCAGCTCTATCTGCTTGCTTCCCCGACCTCTCTTACCAACTACCAAAAACAACAAAACCATAAAAAACACTTTGAAAGACCAAACCCACTTGTCTTTTGTGATAAACCATTTAAATCTATCTCACTTACAGTGGCGGCCTTACCATTAGGTAGAAGTGGCAATTGCCTCAAGCCTCACATCATCAAGGGGCAGCGTGATCTGGGCATATTTAAAACAATATATATATACTAGTCATCTTTTTTATGTTTAGCTTGAGGCCCCCCCATGCTCTGCTCTTCAAAGCCAACCATGGCACTACAAGCATTGTTAGCAGAAAACAGGATCCCAAATTATAGTGAATGGAAAAATGTAAATCTTTGTGTAAATAAATTAAAATGTCTAAGACAATCAGGATACCAATAATTGCTTCTAATACACCAGATGTATGTCCTTGAATCGATTATTTTTTAAATCACACACAGAATAAGTTATAAGGATCATTTAGTTGCTGATGTTAGCCTGCAGTACCCCGGCCACCCTTCAACTTGAGTTACTCAATGAGAGGGGGCAGCACTGAGCTAGCCTGGAACATCACTTCCTGGATTAGCTCAAACTGCGCATGTTATGTCTCCATGAGATGCTATCGTAATCTTAATGATGTATACAAACCCTGGATTGCTGATGCTATGTATTGAGAGGCTTTTGAAGCCTCCAGTCAGTCATATTGGCACTTCCCACAAGGAGCAGGTCATCCAAAGCAATGAATGTAATAATACAGCATTTCTATTCAATGTTACAAGGACAACATTACATGTATTTTTTCCAATAACGTTAAGAAACAACGTTCTTCTATTTGAAGTAATTTAAACTGTTCTGAGAACATTAAGAAAATATTTACTGAAGGTTGTCACGAATCCCAACGAAGATGGTGCCTCTTTCTGTTCGGGCGGCGCTTGGCGGTCGTCGTTGCCGGCCTACTAGCTGCCATCGATTCCCTTTCCTTTTGTTTCTGTTAGTTGGGTCTAATTGGTTACACCTGTTCTTAGTTTAGTTTTGTTTGTAGGTTATTTAAGGGCACTAGGCCCGCTGGGTATTGTGCGGGCTTGTTCTCTGTTTATTGGTGTTGGTTGATTAGTGTGATCTCTATTTTTCCAGACAGTTTTAGTCCTGTTTATTTGGACGGGTTGTTTCATGCGCCTGTTGTTTTGCATGTCCGTTTTTCCGCTGTCATTGGAATAAAAGATCCACGTACGGAATTACCTGCTCTCTGCGCTTGACTCCTCCACCCACCATTCATAGAAGTCGTAACAAAGGTTTTAAGGAAGTTTTTCAAAAACCTCAAAATAACCTATATTTTCCTGGGAGGGTTAATAAAACCAGAAGACTTGAAGAACAAATAAGGTTTATATATGTAAGATGGCTAAATAAAGAGCAGAATGATTGATTATTATATTATTATTTGTGACCTGGTCCTATAAGAGCTCTTTGTCACTTCCCATGAGCCGGGTTGTTACATAAACTCACACTAATTCTTATGTTTAATAAATGTATTGTATAGTGTGTGTGTGTTGCAGGCTTACAATGATGGCAAAAAAACAACATTTGAGTGTGCGCTGACCCTGGTGCTAGAGGGGGTACACAGCTGGAGGTTGAATGTTTGAAGGGGTAAGGTGACTATAAAAAGTTTGGGAACCACTGGTGTAGAGGGTAGGTCTGGGAACCAGCCTGAGTCACATAGCCACTGGACTTCTCTTCAACTCTGTTAGGCACCCAGCTGGGTAATGACTCGGCAGCTCTGAGCGCCAGAAAGCTCACCACACATAGTTCAGAATAGTAGCCAGTCGTCCTCCCTATGAGCCCTCTGCCTTGGCACTTTATTCCTCCATCTCCTATTCTTCTCACGCTTCCAGCAACTCTTAACATTATGTTCTACAAAGATCAGGAACTGGCAGCCAGGTGAAATGAAAAAAGCTGGTGCTGTCTCCAGATGCATTTTTCAAACAAAAACATGAGCCAGCTAGCTAGCTAGCCAAGACAAAAATAGTTGACCTGTCAGTCAATCTGCAAATGTATGCCTCAAATCCACCAGACATACCGGTATGCAATAAAAAAACTCACTGTTATCAAAAACAAAACGTTGGTTCCATAACCAATGAAAATTAAAAACACTTAATATAACTAAATATGTACAAATGTACAGCAGCTCTCTGTCTAAGCTGCAGCCAGTGATTGAAGTGGATTTAACAAGTGACATCAATAAGGGATCATAGTGTTCACCTGGATTCACCTGGTCAGTGTTTGTCATGGAAAGAGCAGGTGCTCTTAATGTTTTGCATACCCGGTGTAAATCTATGTAACTATGAGCACATACATTAAAAATATATATATATAGTTACTCTGGTATAAGACCACTTTAATGTATTACCTATCATTGGTATAAATGTATCTATTTGTATTTATTTTTTACTTTTGAATATACTTTTTTCAACTTCTATTTAAACCAAAATGGATCATTTGGGGTGTGTGCAATTCTGTATTATATTACTTCTGTGAAATTAGAAAAGTTTTGAAAGAGAGTAAGTAAAAATTTGAAATAATAACAGATTTTTTAATCAGAATTTGAATCGCAATTTGATCCGATTCTTCATATGGTATGCGGGCAGATCATTTCAAACCTGACCAGAAAAAAAACAGGTCAAGGAAACGGTGATCAACCCAGCACTATTCAAACAGTGTTACCACCAGTGACTCTTCCTAAATGCATCTGTTACATCTGTATCCCCTGTGCTTGACCATGTATACACAAACATCCGCGACGTGTACAAAGCCATCCCCCGCCCCCACTTCGGCCAATACAGACTCAAACCTGTGTGGCAAAGACTATCACAGACTACAAAGGAAAATCCAGTTATTCGGTACCCATTGAAGCCTCCCTCCCAGATGAGCTTGAAATCAAATCTAATTTTATTTGTCACATGCACCAAATACAACAGAGGTGTAGACCTTATAGTGAAATGCTTACTTTCAAGGCCTTAACCAACAATGCTTTTAAGAAGTTTTAAGAAAAAAGTAGAAAATAAAAGTAACAAATAATTAAACAGCAGCAGTAAAATAACAATAGTGAGGCGATATACAGGGGGTACCGGTACAGAGTCAACGTGCGGGGGCTCCGGTTAGTTGAGGTAATATGTACATGTAGGTAGAGTTAGTGACTATGCATAGATAATAAACAGAGAGTAACAGCAGCATAAAAGAGGGGTCTGTGTAGCCCTTCGATTAGTTGTTCAGGAGTCTTATAGCTTGGGGGTAGAAGCTGTTAAGAAGCCTGTTGGATCTAGACTTGGTGCTCCGGTACCGCTTGCCATGTTGTAGCAGAGAGAACTGTCCATGACTAGGGTGGCTGGAGTCTTTGACAATTTTTAGGGCCTTCCTCTGACACCACCTGGCATAGCGGTCTTGGATGGCAGGAAGCTTGAACCCAGTGATGTACTGCCTTGCGGTCGGAGGCTGAGCAGTTGCCATACAAGGCCATACAAGGCAGTAATGCAACCATGCTCTCGATGGTGCAGCTGTAGAACCTTTAGAGGATCTGAGGATCCATGCCAAATCTTTTCAGTCTCCTGAGGGGGAATAGGCTTTGTCGTGCCCTCTTCACAACTGTCTTAGTGTGTTTGGACCATGATAGTTTGTTGGTGATGTGGACACCAAGGAACTTGAAGCTCTCAACCTGCTGCACTGCAGCCCCGTCGATGAGAACGGTGGCTTGCTTGGTCCTCCTTTTCCTGTAGTCCACAATCATCTCTTTTCTATTGATCACGTTGAGGGAGAGGTTGTTGTCCTGGCACCACATGGCCAGGTCACTGACCTCTTCCCAATTCTCATCATTGTTGGTGATCAGGCCTACCACTGTTGTGTCATCGGCAAACTTGATGATGGTGTTGGAGTCGTGCCTGGACATGCAGTCATGAGTGAACAGGGAGTACAGGAGGGGACTGAGCACGCACCCCTGAGGGGCCCCCACGTGTTGAGGATCATTGTGGCGGATGAGTTGGTACCTACCCTTACCACCTGGGGGCGGCCCGTCAGGAAGTCCAGGATCCAATTTCAGAGGGAGGTGTTTAGTCCCAGAGTCCTTAGCTTAGCGATGAGCTTTGAGGGCAGTATGGTGTTGAACGCTGAGCTGTAGTCAATGAATAGCATTCTAACATAGGTGTTGCTTTTGTCCAGGTGGGAAAGGGCAGTGTTGAGTGCAGTAGAGATTGCATACTATGTTGGGGCGGTATGCAAATTGGAGTGGGTCTAGGATTTCTGGGATAATGGTGTTGGTTGGTGTGAGCCACGATCTGCCTTTCAAAGCACTTCATGGCTACAGATGTGAGTGCTATGGGTCAGTAGTCATTTAGGCATGTTACCTTAGTGTTCTTGGGCACAGGGACTATGGTGGTCTGCTTGAAACATTGGTTTACAGACTCAGTCAGACTCAGTCAGTCAGGGACAGGTTGAAAATGACACTTGCCAGTTGGTCAGCGCATGCTCGGAGTACATGTCCTGGTAATCCATCTGGCCCTGCTGCCTTGTGAATGTTTACCTGTTTAAAGGTCTTACTCACAGCGGCTACAGAGAGCGTGATCACACAGTCGTCCGGAACTGCTGATGCTTTCATGCATGCTTCAGTGTTACTTGCCTCGAAGCGAGCATAGAAGTAATTTAGCTCGTCTGGTAGGATCGTGTCACTGGGCAGCTCGCGGCTGTGCTTCCCTTTGTAGTCTGTAATAGTCTGCAAGCCCTGCTACATCCGACAAGCGTTGGAGCTGGTGAAGTACGATTAAATATTAGTCCTGTATTGACGCTTTGCCTGTTTGATGGTTCATCGGAGGGCATAGGGGGGTTCCATATAAGCTTCCGGGTTAGAGTCCCACTCCTTGAAAGTGGCAGCTTTACCGTTTAGCTCAGTCCGGATGTTGCCTGTAATCCATGGCTACTGGTTGGGGTATGAACGTACGGTCACTGTGGGGACAACGTCATCGATGCACTTATTGATGAAGCCAGTGACTGATGTGGTGTACTCCTCAATGCCATCGGATGAATCCCAGAACATATTCCAGTCTGTGCTAGCAAAACAGTCCTGGAGCTTAGCATCTGCTTCATCTGACTACTTTCTTTTTGACCAAGTCACTGGTACTTCCTGCTGTAATTTTAGCTTGTAAGCAGGAATAAGGAGGATAGAATTATGGTCAGATTTGCCAAATGGAGGGTGAGGGAGAGCTTTCTACATGTCTCTGTGTGTGGAGTAAAAGTGGTCTAGAGTTTTTTTTCCCTCTGGTTGCACATTTAATATGCTGGTAGAAATGAGGTAAAAACAGATTTGAGTTTCCCTGCATTTAAGTCCCTGGCCACTAGGATCGCCGTCTCTGGATGAGCGTTTTCTTGTTTGCCTATGGCCATATAAAGCTCATTGAGTGTGGTCTTAGTGCCAGCATTGGTTTGTGGTGGTATATAGACAGCTACAAAAAATACAGATGAAAACTCTCTTGGTAAATAGTGTGGTAAATATGTTATTCATGTCGTCGTTCAGCCACGACTCGATGTTACAGTTTTTAATGTCCTGTTTGTAGGATATATGTGATCGTACTTTGTCTATTCTATTATCGATTGATTGTACGTTGGCTAATAGGACTGATAGTAAAGGTAGATTATCCCCTCGGCGACGGATCCTTACAAGGCACCCGGACCTTCGTCCTCGATACCGCTGTCTCTTTCTCCTGTGAATGACCAGGATGAGGGCCTTGTCAGGCGTCTGAAGTAAATCCTTCCCGTCCGACTCGTTGAAGAAAAGTATTCATCAAGTATGGGGTGAGTAAACGCTGTCCTGATATCTACAAGCTCTTTTCGGTCATAACACACTGTGGCAGAAACATTATGTACAAAATAAGTTAAAAATAACGTGAAAAAAAATACACAATAGTACAATTGGTTATGGGATCTTAAACGGCAGCCATCTCCTTCGGCGCCATTCTCTAGCTTTATACATTCTATGCTCGCTTCGAGGCAGACAATACCGAGCCATCCAGGAAGACTCTTGCCGCTCCGGACAACCAGATGCTTTCGCTCTCTGAGGCTGACGTGAGGAAAACTCTCAAAAGAGTGAATACTCACAAAGCCACCGGCCCAGATGGCATCCCTGGCCGCGTCCTCAGAGTGTGTGCTGACCAGCTGGTGGGCATCTTCTCGGACATCTTCAACCGGTCCTTGTCCCAGGCTGTAGTCCACACCTGCTTTAAGGAGACCACCATCGTTCCAGTGCCAAAGAAAAACAAGGTGACATGCCCAAATGTCTATTGCCCCTTCGAGCTCACCTCGGTTATCATGAAGTGCTTAGAGAGGCTGGTCATCAAGACAAGAGGAACACTTATGTGAGAATTCTGTTACATGACTATTTATATTTTTGCCAACTTTTACTTTTACTGAAGTACATTCCTAAAGAAAATTATGTATTTTTACTTCATACATTTTCCCTGACACCCAAAAGTAATCGTTACATTTTGACAGGAAAATGGTCCAATTCACACTCTCATCAAGAGAACATGCCTGGTCATCCCTACTGCCTCTGATCTGGCGGACTCACTCAACACAAATGCTTTGTTTGTAAATTATGTCTGAGTGTTGGAGTGTGCTCCTAGCTATCCGTAAAAAAAAATGGTACCGTCTGGTTTGCTTAATATAAGGAATTTGAAATGAGTTATACTTTTACTTTTGATACTTAAGTATATTTAAAACCAAATACTTTTAGACTTTTACTCAAGTAATATTTTCCCGGGTGACTTTTACTTGAGTCATTTTCTATGAAGGTCTTTAATTTTACTCAATTTAGAAGGGTTGCAGCCACAGATTGGTGGTACTTATACAGTACTTGCCAAAGCTACCGTTTTTCACACACAGACAGACAGACAGACAGACAGACAGACAGACAGACAGACAGACAGACAGACAGACAGACAGACAGACAGACAGACAGACAGACAGACAGACACCTGTTTCTACACTCTCCACACGGAACACCATATCACAAAGCTGACTCCTCCTCACCTGTCCTCGTCCTCGTCCACATCTCATAACCATCTCCTGCTCAGTTAAGTCATTGTCCCACCAGCGGGCTACGGTGAGTGTGTGGCGTTTCTGTCACGTGAGAAATTTGAACTATGTAGGCTACAGCTGTATGTAACGTTTGGCCAAATGAATCATACGATGTAGAGCTACAATCACATGTAATGGAAGGAGTGCATTATCTACCGACTTAATATTAATTAGATTAATAGAAAAATAATTGCTCAAGAATTCTAGATCGCAATCCATTTTAAAATGGTATCCACTGAATTCCACCAAGAAAATATTTTGAAGTATCTCTGTCAGAGCTACAGAGACAGGTTAAATTGAAAAAATATACAGTTTTGTAGTGTTGCTTGTGTAAACTGCACACTTTTAAGGATTTCGGAGAAGTGTTTGTTGGGCCCTGTTTGAAATTCACTAAAATCTCTTTCATGTTTTAGTGACTTAGCGGGTTGCTGGTAAAAGGGGGATAAACAAATATAAACAGCAGGCACAAGCCCCCCCACCACCGCCAACTAACCCCCGCCTTCAACCCTGTTCTGCCATAGACAGTCATCATCGACATATGGCCCTAGCTTCCCCAGACACCCCAGTCATGCCACAGTGAAAGGGAACGGACCACCATTAGCCACTTTTACACTATCACGTCTGTAAAAGAAACCTTGGTCTCAGTATGACTTTCTGTTAAAATAAAGGTTAAATAGAAATAAAATACCCACCCACCATCTACACTTTCACTTCTCCATTCAAATTCTGCTCATCTCCTCTTCTATTTACTGTAAGAATGCAAAAACGGAGAAGGGGGAGAGTTACAATAATGTCCCTCAGGACTGGTCACAGAATAGGGACGCTACAGTGGGGGCCTATGTAACCATTCAGCTTGTTCAGGAAAGTTCAGCACAGCATGTTGCTTCATAATAATGTTTTACATTGACAGAATGCTTGAAGCACTTGTCAACCTGTGGCCAAATGCCAAAGATTGACACTGGGAAGACTTTTTGCCTGTATTGAGGCAATACTCTTTGGCTTGTAACACATTCCACATACACTTAGTATTACTTTCTTAGCTACCGTATACATACTGTATCTCCCTGGCATATTACATCACTTATGCAGCAGCATACTAGACATACAGTGCCTTGCGAAAGTATTCGGCCCCCTTGAACTTTGCGACCTTTTGCCACATTTCAGGCTTCAAACATAAAGATATAAAACTGTATTTTTTTGTGAAGAATCAACAACAAGTGGGACAAAATCATGAAGTGGAACGACATTTATTGGATATTTCAAACTTTTTTAACAAATCAAAAACTGAAAAATTGGGCGTGCAAAATTATTCAGCCCCCATAAATCCTCTTGCTCCTACTTGAGACGCAGACGTCCCAACTAGAGCTCTGGAAATGCAAATGCGCTACGCTAAACGCTAATAGTATTAGTTAAAACGCAAACGTTCATTAAAATACACATGCTTGGTATTGAATTAAAGCTACACTCGCTGTGAATCCAGGCACCAAGTCAGATTTTTAAAATGCTTTTCGGCAAAAGCATGAGAAGCTATTATCTGATAGCATGTAACACCCCAAAAGACCCGTAGGGGATGTAAACAAAATAATTAGCATAGTCGGCGCTACACAAACCGCACAATAAAATATAAAACATTCATTACCTTTGACCATCTTATTTGTTGGCACTCCTTGATGTCCCATAATCAATACTGGGTCTTTTTTTTGATTAAATCGGTCCATATATAGCCTAGATATCGATCTATGAAGACTGTGTGATAAATGGAAAAAAATAGCGTTTCATAATGTAACGTCATTTTTTAAAAGTTAAAAAGTCGACGATAAACTTTCACAAAACACTTCGAAATACTTTTCTAATGCAACTTTAGGTATTAGTACACGTCAATAAGCGATAAAAATCATCAGGAGGCGATGTAAATTCGATAGGTGGTCGTCTGGAAAAAATGTCCGGAAAAAACTCAACCAATACATCAAGTTGGAGGTCGGAGGGAATCGGTTCCCTTGGGTCGGTTCTACCAAGAATCAAATCCGAAGCAAATGAGAAGACTCTAGACATCCTGTGGAAGCTGTAGGTACTGCAACCTCGGCCTCATTTAATACAGTTCACCTTTAACAATGGGTTGAAGTGGCGCATGGATATTTTTTTCCACTTTCAGTGATCAGATTTTCCTGCGCTTTTTGATGAAACAGACGTTCTGTTATAGTCACAGCCGTGATTTAACCAGTTTTAGAAACGTGAGAGTGTTTTCTATACACACATACTAATCATATGCATATACTATATTCCTGGCATGAGTAGCAGGACGCCAAAATGTTGCGCGATTTTTAACAGAATGTTCGAAAAAGTAGGGGGTAGGCTTAAGAGGTTTTAAGTTAATACTTTGTAGCGCCACCTTTTGCTGCGATTACAGCTGTAAGTCGCTTGGGGTATGTCTCTATCAGTTTTGCACATCGAGAGACTGAAATTTTTTCCCATTCCTCCTTGCAAAGCAGCTCGAGCTCAGTGAGGTTGGATGGAGAGCATTTGTGAACAGCAGTTTTCAGTTCTTTCCACAGATTCTCGATTGGATTCAGGTCTGGACTTTGACTTGGCCATTCTAACACCTGGATATGTTTATTTTTGAACCATTCCATTGTAGATTTTGCTTTATGTTTTGGATCATTGTCTTGTTGGAAGACAAATCTCCGTCCCAGTCTCAGGTCTTTTGCAGACTCCATCAGGTTTTCTTCCAGAATGGTCCTGTATTTGGCTCCAACCATCTTCCCTGTCCCTGCTGAAGAAAAGCAGGCCCAAACCATGATGCTGCCACCACCATGTTTGAAAGTGGGGATGGTGTGTTCAGGGTGATGAGCTGTGTTGCTTTTACGCCAAACATAACGTTTTGCATTGTTGCCAAAAAGTTCAATTTTGGTTTCATCTGACCAGAGCACCTTCTTCCACATGTTTGGTGTGTCTCCCAGGTGGCTTGTGGCAAACTTTAAATGACACTTTTTATGGATATCTTTAAGAAATGGCTTTCTTCTTGCCACTCTTCCATAAAGGCCAGATTTGTGCAATATACGACTGATTGTTGTCCTATGGACAGAGTCTCCCACCTCAGCTGTAGATCTCTGCAGTTCATCCAGAGTGATCATGGGCCTCTTGGCTGCATCTCTGATCAGTCTTCTCCTTGTATGAGCTGAAAGTTTAGAGGGACGGCCAGGTCTTGGTAGATTTGCAGTGGTCTGATACTCCTTCCATTTCAATATTATCGCTTGCACAGTGCTCCTTGGGATGTTTAAAGCTTGGGAAATCTTTTTGTATCCAAATCCGGCTTTAAACTTCTTCACAACAGTATCTCGGACCTGCCTGGTGTGTTCCTTGTTCTTCATGATGCTCTCTGCGCTTTTAACGGACCTCTGAGACTATCACAGTGCAGGTGCATTTATACGGAGACTTGATTACACACAGGTGGATTGTATTTATCATCATTAGTCATTTAGGTCAACATTGGATCATTCAGAGATCCTCACTGAACTTCTGGAGAGAGTTTGCTACACTGAAAGTAAAGGGGCTGAATAATTTTGCATGCCCAATTTTTCAGTTTTTGATTTGTTAAAAAGTTTGAAATATCCAATAAATGTCGTTCCACTTCATGATTGTGTCCCACTTGTTGTTGATTCTTCACAAAAAAAATACAGTTTTATATCTTTATGTTTGAAGCCTGAAATGTGGCAAAAGGTCGCAAAGTTCAGGGGGCCGAATACTTTCGCAAGGCACTGTATTTATGGACTCACCATTGCTGTGCTCACTTGAACAGGAAGTTGGCACGGCGGTCCTTCTTGTGATTAAACTTCTCAATTACTTTGTCATCAAAGTCTGGCATTCTCTGGATGAAGTCATGATGGATTGACAGCATGGCCAATGATTTTAACATTTTCTGGCCCATGGAGTTGCGTGTGAAGATTTTTATCCTTTTAAGGGTGGAAAGATTTCTCTCTGACTCTGCGGTTGTCATCGGAGTGGTGATGTTGATTATGAGAAGAGAGACCGTCTCAGACAAGGCCTCCTGCAGGGTGTTCTCGTAGAGTGATTTTAATAAAGAAAGTGCTGTCCTTCCAGTGTGCAGCTCAGGATGTCGGTAGAGAGTGGGCAGCTCCGTTTTCAGCTTCTCCTGGTTGCCCACAAGCCATAGCTTGGTAGCACACTGGAGTTCTGTGGTCAGAAAGGAATGTACATACTGGGGAAAAATTAGCTGTCCACCAACTTTGCAGCAATTAAGTGGTCACTTTCAAAAAACCTTTATTGCACATGAGCAGCAATTGTGTCGCATGTCTCCATCACGGGTGCAGTGTTAAGTTTTCTCTGCCTTGGTTCAGTGGCATCAACATGTCCTTTGGCCAGTGCATTACTTTGCTCGCAAATGTTTTGAATGTTCACCTTGAAGTTGTTGATTTCGCCGGACATTTCTGCTGCAATCAATGGTTTGTTTCTGCATTATGCTGTACAAAACATCCACCTCTGGCATGACCAAGGAAAATAACTTGCAGTTTTTGCAGTTGCAGAAATGTAGGATCCTTAAGTTTCATGGACAGGCCATAATCCTTGCTGATGGTGATGTCATCCCATCCAGGCTGTGTGCGGATGTCCTCCATGCACAGGGCCAGTGTCTCGTGGTCCTCCCACACAGCATTGACGGTTCTGCCTTTAAAGTTCCATCGTGTACCCAGTGGTCTGGGGACAAGTCTGTTAGTTTATTCCGTGAGAGTGTTGAGTCTTTTGGGTGAGCCTGTGAAAGAGGTGGAAAAGGAAGATAGGTCACTTTAAACAGGTTCACTCTCCCAGCACAAAGTTGCTGAAGTGTTAGATTCAGTAGGTGTGTGTAACAGTGCACAAATTGCGCGTTTGGGAAAGTCTCCTTCAGTAGCGTTTGGACACCATGTACATTACCACTCATCACAGCTGCCTCGTCAATGGTTTGTGCAACCAGCTTCTCCTTGATATTCAGTGGCGCTAGGACTTGTTTGATAGTGTTGGAGAGGCCAAAACCAGTTTTGTCTATCACCTCTACAAACTGTGTTATTTTAGTGTTCCCTTTATTTTTTTGAACACTGTATTTGGCTAAGTTGTATGTAGACTTCCGACTTCAACTGTATGGTAGATATTTTTTTACATTGTTTGCAAACTGATCTGTGACACATATTAATGCCGAAATAACAAGCAAAAAAGGCAAGCACCCCCCAAAATATATACAGTGGGGCAAAAAAGTCTTTAGTCAGCCACCAATTGTGCACGTTCTCCCACTTAAAAAGATGAGAGAGGCCTGTAATTTTCATCATAGGTACACTTCAACTATGACAGACAAAATCAACAAAAAAAAATGTCAAAAAAATCCAGAAAATCGTATTGTAACATTTTTAATGAATTTATTTGCAAATTATGGTGGAAAATAAGTATTTGCTCACGTACAAACAAGCAAGATTTCTGGCTCTCACAGACCTCTAACTTCTTCTTTAAGAGGCTCCTCTGTCCTCCACTCGTTACCTGTATTAATGGCACCTGTTTGAACTTGTTATCAGTATAAAAGACACCTGTCCACAACCTCAAACAGTCACACTCCAAACTCCACTATGGCCAAGACCAAAGAGCTTTCAAAGGACACCAGAAACAAAATTGTAGACCTGCACCAGGCTGGGAAGACTGAATCTGCAATAGGTAAGCAGCTTGGTTTGAAGAAATCAACTGTGGGAGCAATTATTAGGAAATGGAAGACAAACAAGACCACTGATAATCTCCCTCGATCTGGGGCTCCATGCAAGATATCAACCCGTGTTGTCAAAATGATCACAAGAACGGTGAGCAAAAATCCCAGAACCACACGGGGGGACCGAGTGAATGACCTGCAGAGAGCTGGGAACAAAGTAACAAAGCCTACCATCAGTAACACACTACGCTGCCAGGGACTCAAATCCTGCAGTGCCAGACGTGTCCCCCTGCTTAAGCCAGTACATGTCCAGGCCCGTCTGAAGTTTGCTAGAGAGCATTTAGATGATCCAGAAAAAGAATGGGGGAATGTCATATGGTCAGATGAAACCAAAATATAACTTTTTGGTAAAAACTCAACTCGTCGTGTTTGGAGGACAAAGAATGCTGAGTTGCATCCAAAGAACACCATACCTACTGTGAAGCATGGGGGTGGAAACATCATGCTTTGGGGCTGTTTTTCTGCAAAGGGACCAGGACGACTGATCCCTGTAAAGGAAAGAATGAATGGGGCCATGTATCATGAGATTTTGAGTGAAAACCTCCTTCCACCAGCAAGGGCATTGAAGATGAAACGTGGCTGGGTCTTTCAGCATGACAAGGTTCCCAAACACACCGCCCGGGCAACGAAGGAGTGGCTTCGTAAGAAGCATTTCAAGGTCCTGGAGTGGCCTAGCCAGTCTCCAGATCTCAACCCCATAGAAAATCTTTGGAGGGAGTTGAAAGTCTGTGTTGCCCAGCAACAGCCCCAAAACATCACTGCTCTAGATGAGATCTGCATGGAGGAATGGGCCAAAATACCAGCAACAGTGTGTGAAAACCTTGTGAAGACTTACAGAAAATGTTTGACCTCTGTCATTACCAACAAAGGGTATATAACAAAGTATTGAGATAAACTTTTGTTATTGACCAAATACTTATTTTCCACCATAATTTGCAAATTAATTAATTAAAAATCCTACAATGTGATTTTCTGGATTTTTTTTTCCTAATTTTGTCTGTCATAGTTGAAATGTACCTATGATGCAAATTACAGGCCTCTCTCATCTTTTTAAGTGGGAGAACTTGCACAATTGGTGGCTGACTAAATACTTTTTTTCCCCACTGTATATATTATTTTATTTCTACCTAAAAATGTGGAGCCCCACCTGCCCTGAATGATGGGGGGGGTCGCCACTGTTTGTATTCTAATCATTGAGGCAACAGGGCATACGGCCTCTGCTGTTTGCTTGGTAGCTAATCCTTTCCCTCCTCTGCAGCCTCCAGGCAAAGCCAGGCGTAACCCATAGAGTTAGATTGAGAAAAGAGGGATACCTAGTAAGTTGTACAACTGAAATGTGTTTTCCGCATTTAGCCCTCTGAATCAGAGAGATGAGGGGGGCTACGTTAATCAACATTCACGTCATCGGCGCACGTCAACGGTTCCCCGGGCGCCTTACTCAGGGGAAGACAGACCGATTTTCACCTTGTCAGGTCAAGATTCGATCCAGCAATCTTTATTACTGGCCCAATACTCCTACCCGCCAGGCTACATGCCACCCAAGGGACTCTAGATGGATAAAACCAGTTTTGGCATGGACAATGACATTGAGGGCTTCCACCATTTCAAAATAGTCAACTGGGTAGGACTTCCTATTAATTAGGAAGGATCACATGATTCCATCCAGGTCATCAGGAGGGATCAGCCAATTAATTATACTTATGAGCAAACACTAGTTGGAAGTATGCACCCGTTCAGTTTGACTGCGACCTCATAGAAGGAGTATAAGAAGAAAATGGACTACTTCAAAACGCAGATTGCCTCAATGGCGCTGCCATAATGGTATATATATAAAGATGATATCTCTATCTCTAAACCACAGAGGGCATGCTCCAGCGGACTAATCAATCACAATGACTAGGCTTAACACATTTTACACTCCCAAAAAAAGTTGAATCATTCACATTGTAATTTAATGTGAACAAATGGCTCTGTCCCAACTTGAATATCACGTTCGTGCAAAGAAAATATGAGTCCTTTTTTTGCCTTACAAAAAAATATTCTAATTCTATTCTACTTATTTTAACAACGAAATGTATAGGCAATAGATTTGAATCATTGTTCTCAGTGAAACTCCTCTTAGCCTTCTTTCACTGCCTCCAGATCTTGACTTGTTCAGATCTACAGATTCATTGAATAAAGCAACCTGTCATATTTCCTGGATGCACCATAGAGACTTGATCTAGGCCTACCATTCATTCAGTGACAACGAATAAAGAATGTGGGTAACTGGTTTTTGCTTGACTGTGTGACATTCAAAGTGTAAACACACACACACACAATAATTATCTTTTAGCGTTTCCATGATTTCTGTACCTATCCACTTCGTCACATATGTGAACAGTGTGAGAATGAGTGGGAACGAGAGAGATAAAGAGGAAGAGAGCCCCAGGGGTACAGGGAGACAGGTTTATATGCATTTCATACACTCTCCCAGATGTTACCTCTACAGGGTTTTTCTATGGATACTTGGTTTAATTCCCTGCGTGAGTTGCAAAACTAAACTCCAGCTTGGGAAATGTCAACAGTAAAGAGATTCTTGAAAAGTCACTGCTTTTCACTGAGCACTTGTTTTTTACTGCCTCAGATTCACACTGACTTTAATTCTGCACAAGACAAATGTTTAACAAGTGACACCTAATACGAGGGCTTGAACGCTCCTGAATGGTTGTGCACTAAGACCTTGTATTGTGTCCTCCTCCTCCTTACCACCTCTATGTCTGCAGACAGTCACACAGGAGCAAGTCCTGGAACCAATGAAGCATTAGCATCTTAAAGAACATCACGTCCCATGCCATCCATCTATCTCGACCCCCACACCACAATGCCCACATCCACAATTAACCACATTTTCAGAAGTACACTTTTAGAAAGGCATCCTACTTAAGGATGCAGACTCTGTGGAGTCTTTCCTCTCCACACCACTTGATAAGATCCATGGCCCAATGACTTGGAACACAAAGGATGAAAGAGAGGGGGTGAAAAAGTGCCAGAAGTTGCACGACCATTCAGACTCACTGGTCTTTTCAAAGCAATCTTGTGATGATGATGGCAGAGGCAAAAGCTACATTAGCATGCCCTTTTTGCTCAGTAAAAGCTTGACGAATGAGGCTGTTATTGGGAATTCCATTGATTCACCTGGGTGTGATAGTTAAACAAGCACTTCTAAAGACATGTTGGCATTTGTCATTTGTGTATAGTCTGTTATTTTATAATTCACTTTCTGTTAGTAATGTAACCCAAAGGCCTTTCACATGGTTTATCGCCGAGAGGCTACTCATACCAAAAAAAGTAACCACAACCTGCAAGCCTACCTAATATGACCTCTGGCAGTGAGTGACCGTCCAGGGACACATCAGCCTTCAGCTAGCTCTGCCCGACTCATGGCAGCCAGGGTCATGTTCATTAAGCACCAAATGGACAAAAACTGACTAAAACAGGGAGGAACAACCTGGACTTGTCTAATAAGACACATTTTTGTTGCAAAACATTTTCTTTCGTGTGCCGTAATAAACACGCCCCAGGAGTGGATGTCATGATGACATCATAGACTACCCCCAGGGCATTAGATAGCTGACAAGGGTGCTTATGACAGCCAGGCAGGAAGAGCGTCAACATCAACTCTTGACTAGTTATTAAAGAGCAAGCCTGCCCTGCAGACTTGAGTTGTTGGTAATAGTTCAGAGGAGTTTGTGTGCCGATGTGGGCAATCCATGCCACTGAGGCATTCACTACAGTGTCCTCTGAGTTACGTAACGTTGTATACCATGAGAACCTGAGCTAGATACTCAAACTAGGTAGGTGGGTTGGGGTTACAGTAATGAATGTGATTATGGACACAATTTGGGTTGTTGGTTTTCTTTCTGAAAGTATTGGGATGGGAACAGTCAAAGTGAAGAACTGGGGTCATATGAATCTCAGGCAGGTGGTTGGGTGTATTCATGCAAGAGAGAAAGGTCAAGTGTCTTTCCATCTTTGTACACTGTACTTTGTGCACAATGGGCAAATTCCTGCTTGGGTTATCAGACACACCCCATCTTGAGATAATCCCCTTCATCTTTTGACAAGACTTTAGTTTATGGTGCCATTCCAAATCAGGTACGGCACAATCTTCAAACTGTCAATCATCCACCCACTCACCTTGACCCAAACACTTATACATGTACCGCACACCGATTGTACGATAGCGGTCTTCTTGGATGTACCTTTCATCCTGTGAGGTAAACAAGTTGTACAGGTGTATTTCACATTCTGTATAATAACTCCAGTAAACATAGACTTTTGTCCATTCTTTATTACATTATAAAAAACAAAGTGCTGCTGATAAACAGAACTTTAACTTGCAAATGAACCCCCCACCCCCCCAAAAAATACTAAAATAATTTATGATACAATAAAACCAAAATATATACAACTAAATCTATATATAGTTGCTTCCAAGAGAGCAAACAAATTCTCAGGTTTCAGACCTGTTTGAGGTAGAGTACAGTAAGTCATGCTTTTAACAAAACATAACAGAATGAGTTAAGGCATAAGGCATTGTTCCACAATAACACACCAAATTCTTAACAGGTCAGGTCTTTAAAGTTCACGTGAGTAAATGGAAGTAGTAATTAACAGTTTTAGTAATTAATGGCAATAATTGGCATACATTACATTCAACCCTTTAACATGTTTTACTTTGGATCCAGCCCAAAAAACAAAACAAAAAACAGCAAAAGAACCAAACCACTGGATGAATCAACGTTGTTTCCATGTCATTTCAATGCTGAACCAACATGGAATAGACATTTCTACCCAGTGGGAATTTCATAACATATGGGGAATGTGGAAGAGACTGTATATACAAGGTCCATTTTTCACTAACAAAATGGCTGCTCGATTTGATATAGCTTACTCTACAACACAGGCTGTTACATGAAGTCTATTTTATGAACAATGACTTTGGCAAATCGCTAGGACAATAAATGACTAACATTATTGTACTAGGCTGAACATGGACCCGTTGTTCCAAACCAAACTTTTTTTTAACTGATACTGGGTTAACCGTCTCTCAGCAACTTTCACTTCTTAAACAGTCACCACAGTGGATGGTGAGACCATGCATTGAGTGTGCGCAGCATCAAGTCTTAAGTCAAGACCAGTATTTTCAAATCATCTATCTCTAAATGCTTTAGTTTTGCACCTCATCTCAGTCACACCATTGCCTCCTGAGCTGCTCCAGTTTAACTTTGAGCTGCTCCTGCCTCTCTCGGAGCTTGTCTCGCTTGTCATTCAGTCTCTGGCCCGCCTGCTCCAGGCCACGGATGCTGTCGCACGCCCTCTTCAGGATGACCACCTTGGAGGCCTTGTCGTTGTTGGACAGCTCAGGCATGTTGTCCCTGAGTCGCAGGAAACAGTTCTTCAGCTCGTTGCGCCGTTGCCTCTCCATCACGTTGTGGGTATGCCTCCTCTCCTCCTCATCCTCCACATCAGTCGACTGCCTAGAGCTAGACTGGTGTTGGTGACTGCTGAGGTTGTGTCGCGACGAGCGGCCCGACGAGCTGTGATGGTGGTGTCTGTGGGAGTCGGAGGACCGGGTGCGCTTGTGGTAGGAAGTGGACGAGGGCTCTGAGTGGAGGGGCGATGCAGGGCAGGGGGCGGCGTAGTTGTGCTGCAGCTGGATCTCCAGGTGTTGCCGCTTTAGGGCGCGCTGCCGCCGCCGGCTCTCTTCTACCAACTGGGAGGAGGGGCTGGTGGTCCTCTTCACTGTCACCACGTCTATCTCCTCCTCTGTAGAGGAGAACCACAAGGGATTGGGTTAGCAGTCAATTCCAATAACATTTGAAAAACTGCATTTCAGATGCCTTGGCTTTAGACTAACATTTTTAACTGCAATTTTCTGGGCAATGCAGCCAACTTTCCTCTGGGGTTAATTATAGTGAACTGCAAGCTTGCACAGCAGATCATTTTTGCAGAAATGCTTGAGGAAAAAAATATACACTTAAAAAAACACATGGTCCTAAATTCACTTCCCTTATTATTAAATTATGGCATTTAAAAAGCATGCGAGATCAACTCAATACCGTACCAAAGTAACTTTAACAGTTGCCTCTTCACATTTAAGCAAATAACAAAAGTCAATAAATGCACGGTATAACCTTTTCATTTAGAAGCACAGTGACCAAGAATGTGGACCAACTCACCAGAATCACTGGCACTGCTTGAATACGTTGAGAATTCACCTCCTGCTGAGCCGTAGTCTGAAGTCGACTCGCTGCCTTGCTCCTGACTGTCCAATAGTAAATCCTCATTCTCCAAAGCTTGGCATGCGAGCGCCGCGCTGTGGCAGTCCAGTGTGGAGCCGGCAATTTCCTCGAAAATGCTTGTGTCTATGTCCGAGAGCAGCGGGCTGCTGGAGAGCACAGATGATAGCTTCTCCATAGACTTATCACCGAGGCAATGCCATAAACAGTCGTCGGACTCATCTGGCTGTTGGTCCTTTGTCTCGGTTGCACCCCCATCGTACAAAAAGTCACAATTCCAATTTAGTTGCGGGTCCTGATCCTCCAGGAGTATGTCCGAGACGTAGCTCAACTGGTCCTCCTTGGAAAGTGGTTTGGCATGGAGTCCAGTCTTCAATGGAGGGGACTGGGGTGGCGTGGGGAGCGACTGTAGGTCCTTCATCAAGCTCTGGCAGAATTCATCATCAAACAAGAGAGGCTCTGAGTAGAACCAGTCTAGTGACTGGGAGAAACTCTGCAGCATTCTGGCAGAATCTGGGAAGAGGGGAAAAAGCCTGTTGAGTATGCACCTGTGATATAAGTAGACTTAGTGATGCTCTTAGTACTTTGACTGCAAGCACAACCTTTTATTCATGTTTACATCCGTCACCCCGCCCCAATCTGGGTGGCCATCAACAGGCTTTTAACCCCATGACATCATTTAAACAGGAGCACAACGTAGCCAAATGCGCGTTTCTCCTAAAAAGAAACAATTTGCCTAGGTAATACTAGCCAAGTCCCTCAACACCTCCATGGAGTTAAGTGCAGACTATTTGTTATTAACTTCGACTCCTTCAAGTCGATTTGCGTCGATACTTCAAAGGTGGAAATACTTAATCCCTTAGTGTATCCATGTTTGTCCTGTGATTGCGTGCCTTTAACGTTTCTATTTTAAGAAATTAAACGAACAATCAAATACCACCAACTTTCCTTGTTGAGATGCAATTAGCACATGCGCCTTCGCGCGGAGTTGCCATATTAGAGCAACAGCAACAATGAGGAAATAGTCGGTGGTTGTATTTCATTTACGTTTTATTAAAATATATGGATTTCAGCAAACACTGGGCACGTTTAAGAGTGTACAATTTGAAGTATCGACGCATAGCGACTCGAACAGAGACGGAGGTACATTTCAAAAACGTATGTGCTCAACTCCGTGGACTTGGCTATGGTAAAGATCAACTAGGTAACAATTCAAAGACCGAGATCCCTCGAGATAAAGATCATCCACTGGCTATTGCGAAACCTTGCCATCTCTAGTCTTGAGCAGTCAGTCACACAGTTCTTCAGTAGTCAATTATTATTTTACACACACACACTGGTTCCACTGCAGTTTAAAAAATCAACTTCTACAGCTCTCCCATTCAGACTCACATTTCAGCAATATACGCACATAAATGACTATTTGAAATTGAACCTTTCTTTAACTAGGCAAGTCAGTTAAGACCTAATTATTATTTACAATGATGGCCTACTCGGGGAACAAGTTGAAAAGGCTGTAACTGCACTGCCGGTTAAAATGAGCATTTAATTAAATACCAGAAGACATTTTAAAGGGCAAAATAGGTGCAGTTACCATAAGCAAACATTAGGTTCTGGTTAGCAGAACAGAGAAGGGCTATGTAGAGCTATGCTGACGTTACACATGGACATTTAATTTGATTGTGAATACAAAATCGTTTGCATCGACCGTTGCACATTTACACGTTAGTGCCAACAATTGTCACGGTTTAACTTTAGAAGTACATATTCTTATACAAATCATCAACAAAGAAAACTTGATTGTAGCGAAAACCATTCGAATGAATGATCCTTTTATGTATGCCGTCATGTCATTTCAAATAAATATATCAAAGTCAGGTAACTAATAGCTAGTTAGGCAACGTAAACTACAAAAAAATAAAATAAATCAGCTACCGGCAAAAACCACGTGAAAAAAAAAAAGCCATGTGAAATAATCTGTGACACCGTAAATGTCAACTCTTACCTTTATTATTTCAGGGGTATGAGAAAGGGAAGAAGACGTTTTCGTGTCTTGATAAATTCCAACGAGATAAACTACTGTAATTATTCTGCAGTCTGTAAACGTACTGTACATCTGATGGCGCTCCGTTATCTACGATAGTATACAAGATCCGTAGGTGTGGCGGCGAGACCCATTTCAGTATATACCACCACGGCGCAGCAGTATCCCTCCACAGCACAAAAACGCGCCAAAATGTACAAATCTATATGGGACACTACAACAAAGAAATATTCCACTGCTGTAATAATGTTTATTGTGTATAAATCCGTGTGGATCTGCGCATAAAATACGTTGATTAAACACACACACAGCTAAACTTGTTTTAAGGAAGGATCTATATTGTCTGGAGACGCGGATGGATCTGCTCTCCATGCGCATTATGGAATTCCAAGAAAATGGAGGCGTGGTGGTTACAAATTTACACCTCCGTGCTGTCCAGAATCCTTGGGACGTCCCTACCCATTTGAATTTGAAATGGAAACTGGTTTCGGGTAAGGACGTCTCAAGGATACCAAATAACACTGACCAAATGTACACTTGTGTACTCCCAAAAGAAGAATGTCTCGCCTGGTTCATACCAATAATGTATATAAATCCTGGATTGCTTTTGTTATGTATTGGCCAGTGAGTGGCTTTGAAGCCACCGGTCGGCCATATTGCCATTCCCCAGAAGGCGCAGTCATCAATAGGAATGAAAGGAATTATTTTAATTTGATTTAACCTTTATTTTAACTAGGCAAGTCAGTTAAGAACACATTTGTATTTACATTGACAGCCTACCCCGCAACCTGGACGACGCTGGGCCAATTGTGTGCCGCTCTATGGGACTCCCAATCACGGCCGGTTGTGATACAGCCTGGAATGTAACCAGGGTCTGTAGTGATACCACAAGCACTGAGTTGTGGTGCCTTAGACCGCTGCCCCTACAGTATTTCAATTAAATGTTTAAAGGACACAATTACATTTCTGTTGTTGTAGTGGGGACAGTAACACAATAACTTTAAAAAATGGACTTTAAGGGAAATGTTTTTATTTATGTTTTAATGTTTTTTATGTTTAGCTCACATTATATAATTTAAAACTATGCATTACGGTGCCTTAACAGAGTAAACACGTCAAAAACAAATATAGACAAGCATAAATGCATTTCTATTGAAAAATATGTTTTACACTGGTGGGGGAGTGCCAAGATGGAGGCACGGTGGCTTCAAAACAGCGCCCCTTGTAAGTGATCTAGTGTATATATATATATACACTGCTCAAAAAATAAAGGGAACACTAAAATAACACATCCTAGATCTGAATGAATGAAATATTCTTATTAAATACTTTTTTCTTTACATAGTTGAATGGGCTGACAACAAAATCACACACAAATTATCAATGGAAATCAAATTTATCAACCCATGGAGGTCTGGATTTGGAGTCACACTCAAAATTAAAGTGGAAAACCACGCTACAGGCTGATCCAACTTTGATGTAATGTCCTTAAAACAAGTCAAAATGAGGCTCAGTAGTGTGTGTGGCCTCCACGTGCCTGTATGACCTCCCTACAACGCCTGGGGATGCTCCTGATGGCGGATAGTCTCCTGAGGGATCTCCTCACAGACCTGGACTAAAGCATCCGCCAACTCCTGGACAGTCTGTGGTGCAATGGAGCGAGACATGATGTCCCAGATGTGCTCAATTGGATTCAGGTCTGGGGAACGGGCGGGCCAGTCCATAGCATCAATGCCTCCCTCTTGCAGGAACTGCTGACACACTCCAGCCACATGAGGTCTAGCATTGTCTTGCATTAGGAGGAACCCAGGGCCAACCGCACCAGCATATGGTCTCACAAGGTGTCTGAGGATCTCATCTCGGTACCTAATGGCAGTCAGGCTACCTCTGGCGAGCACATGGAGGGCTGTGCGGCACCCCAAAGAAATGCCACCCCACACCATGACTGACCCACCGCCAAACCGGTCATGCTGGAGGATGTTGCAGACAGCAGAAAGTTCTCCATGACGTTTCCAGACTCTGTCACGTCTGTCACATGTGCTCAGTGTGAACCTGCTTTCATCTGTGAAGAGCCAGTGGCGAATTTGCCAATCTTGGTGTTTTCTGGCAAATGCCAAACGTCCTGCACGTTGTTGGGCTGTAAGCACAACCCCCACCTGTGGACGTTGGGCCCTCTTATCACCCTCATGGAGTCTGTTTCTGACCGTTTGAGCAGACACATGCACATTTTTGGACTGCTGGGGGTCATTTTGCAGGGCTCTGGCAGTGCTCCTCCTGCTCCTCCTTCCACAAAGGTGGAGGTAGCGGTCCTGCTGCTGGGTTGTTGCCCTCCTACGGCCTCCTCGACGTCTCCTGATGTACTGGCCTGTCTCCTGGTAACGCCTCCATGCTCTGGACACTACGCTGACAGACACAGCAAACCTTCTTGCCACAGCTCGCTTTGAGCCACTTGTGTGGGTTGTAGAATCCGTCTCATGCTACCACTAGAGTGAAAGCACCGCCAGCATTCAAAAGTGACCAAAACATCAGCCAGGAAGCATAGGAACTGAGAAGTGGTCTGTGGTCACCACCTGCAGAACCACTCCTTTATTGGGGGTGTCTTGCTAATTGCCTATAATTTCCACCTGTTGTCTATTCCATTTGCACAACAGCGTGTGACATTTATTGTCAATCAGTGTTGCTTCCTAAGTGGACAGTTTGATTTCACAGAAGTGTGATTGACTTGGAGTTACATTGTGTTGTTTAAGTGTTCCCTTTATTTTTGTTGAGCAGTGTATATATAATTTACTCTTACCAACAATGAGGCTTCACTGTTCTCTGTGATAAGTGAATGAGTTGGTCAGCACAGACCATGAGTTTATGGCCACGTTGGACATTTCAAAGCATTTTACCAGCCAGCCCAGAAAGGAAACATAGGTGATTTGCATTTATGTATACCTAACCAGTGGTATAGTGTATTTTTTTAGGCGAGGGAGCACCTTTTCTTTAAATGACATCATATCATTTCCTCAATCAAAGTTTGTATCAACAGATGTAGCAAATTGAATATCTCATTATAGAATTAGCATAAAATGCATCCTCCTACTGAAACGTCTGCCTATGCCCACTCATAGTGTAAAGAACATGTTCTATTTTGAATAACCTCAAACACCAAATTAGCCATCATCATTGTCAATCATGAATAATAATTATTCAGGTTTTACTGGAGACACGTTCAAACTGCATCTCTATGCCTATCATTTGATTGATCTCAATCAGTTTAATAGGAATATGCATTTAGATCATCTTGAATTACCATTTTGCAAGTGAAGTAGAGCAGATGGGGTAACAAACTATTAGCCTTGTATTTTGTTGCAATCAAAGCACATATCCTGCCTAGTGGTGCGCCCGGTTGCGTTTTGGCAACAAGTGACTATTCAGCTTCAGCTAACCATCCTAAAATCTCATTAAATATGAGGAGGGTTTTCTGGTGTAACAGTAACGCTACAGGCCTACTATGCTATGGTATTATATTTGGTTATGTTATGTAAAATTAACATTTATCATGATGTGACCTTGCGAGACATTGATTCAGCTTTGATCTTACTTTACTAAAGGAGCACCATTGTGAGAAGTGATAATCTTCTATTTGGACACACACAGCACCATGGTAATTCTGAATGACATAAAGACACAATGGGGATCATCTGCTACCTGCTACAGTTCATATAGTACATAACTGTCATCTACTGGGTTTGGGTTGACACCAGTGGGCATCCTTAATGCATGATGTCACTACTGGATGTTATTGTTTAGTTTAGTTTATTAGGATCTCCATTAGCAACTGCAAATGCAGCAGCTACTCTTCCTGGAGTCAACATAAAATGTACAAATACATGACAAAGTACAAAACCATTACAGACAAGAACAACATAAGATATTACATTACATTAAAAATAAGAAAATAATAGTTGTATATTGGAAAGACACCAAGAGAGCATTCCACAATGACATGGCTCTATAAATAACTGTTCAACGCATTAAATATTTTTTTGGTTTGGGTGAAGAAACACATAGTGGCGTGTCTGGTGGGTTATGTACGCTATATGTATGTGGACACCCCTTCAAATTAGTGTATTTGGCTATTTCAGCCACACCAGTTCCTGACAGGTGTATAAAATCGAGCACACCGCCATGCAATCTCCATAGACAAATATTGGCAATAGAATGGTCTTACTGAAGAGCTCAGTGACTTTCCAACAATTTATTTTATTTTTTATTTCACCTGTATTTAACCAGGTAGGCCAGTTGAGAACAAGTTCTCATTTACAACTGCGACCTGGCCAAGATAAAGCAAAGCAGTTCGACACAAACAACAACACAGAGTTACACATGGAATAAGCAAATGTACAGTCAATAACACAATAGAAAAAATATTTATACAGTGTGTGCAAAAGAGGTAAGATTAGGAAGGTAAGGCAATAAATAGGCCGTAGTGGCGAAGTAATTACAATTTAGCAATTAAACACGGGATAGATGTGTGATAGATGTGCAGAAGATGAATGTGCAAGGAGATACTGGGGTGCAAAGGAGCAAAAAAATAAATAACAATATGGGGATGAGGTAGTTGGATGAGCTATTTACAGATGGATTATGTACAGGTGCAATGATCTGTGAGCTGCTATGACAGCTGATGTTTAAAGTTAGTGAGGGAGATATGAGTCTCCAGCTTCAGTGATTTTTGCAATTCGTTCCAGTCATTTGCAGCAGAGAACTGGAAGGAAAGGTGGCCAAAGGGGGAATAGGCTTTGGGGGTGACCAGTGAAGTATACCTGCTGGAGCGTGTCAAATTTCTGTTTGAAAAAGCTAGCCTTTGCTTTCCTAACTACCTGTGTATATTTTGTTTCCTAACTTCCCTGAAAGTTGCATATTGCGGGGGCTATTCGATGCTAATGCAGTACACAACAGGATGTTTTGTGCTGGTCAAGGGCAGTCAGGTCTAGAGTGAACCAAGGGCTATATCTGTTCCTGGTTCTACATTTGGGGCATGCTTATTTAAGATGGTGAGGAAAGCACTTTCAAAGAATAACCAGGCGTCCTCTACTGATGGAATGAGGTCAGTATCCTTTACAACTGCGACCTGGCCAAGATAAAGCAAAGCAGTTCGACACAAACAACAACACAGAGTTACACATGGAATAAAATAAAGTACAGTCAATAACACAATAGAAAAAATATTCATACAGTGTGTGCAAATGAGGTAAGATTAAATCAAATCAAATCAAATTTTATTTGTCACTTACACATGGTTAGCAGATGTTAATGCGAGTGTAGCGAAATGCTTGTGCTTCTAAGTTCCGACAATGCAGTAATAACCAATGAGTAATCTACCTAACAATTCCAAAACTACTACCTTATACACACAAGTGTAAAGGGATAAAGAATATGTACATAAAGATATATGAATGAGTGATGGTACAGAGCGGCATAGGCAAGATGCAGTAGATGGTATCGAGTACAGTATATACATATGAGATGAGTATGTAAACAAAGTGGCATAGTTTAAAGTGGCTAGAGATACATGTATTACATAAAGATGCAGTAGATGATATAGAGTACAGTATATACGTATACATATGAGATAAATAATGTAGGGTATGTAAACCTTATATTAAGTATCATTGTTTAAAGTGGCTAGTGATATATTTTACATCAATTCCCATCAATTCCCATTATTAAAGTGGCTGGAGTTGAGTCAGTGTGTTGGCAGCAGCTACTCAATGTTAGTGATGGCTGTCTAACAGTCTGATGGCCTTGAGATAGAAGCTGTTTTTCAGTCTCTCGGTCCCAGCTTTGATGCACCTGTACTGACCTCGCCTTCTGGACGATAAGCGGGGTGAACAGGCAGTGGCTCGGGTGGTTGTTGTCCTTGATGATCTTTATGGCCTTCCTGTGACATCGGGTGGTGTAGGTGTCCTGGAGGGCAGGTAGTTTGCCCCCGGTGATGAGTTGTGCAGACCTCACTACCCTCTGGAGAGCCTTACGGTTGTGGGCGGAGCAGTTGCCGTACCAGGCGGTGATACAGCCCGACAGGATGCTCTCGATTGTGCATCTGTAGAAGTTTGTGAGTGCTTTTGGTGACAAGCCGAATTTCTTCAGCCTCCTGAGGTTGAAGTGACGCTACTGCGCCTTCTTCACGATGCTGTCTGTGTGGGTGGACCAATTCAGTTTGTCTGTGATGTGTACACCGAGGAACTTAAAACTTACTACCCTCTCCACTACTGTTCCATCGATGTGGATAGGGGGGTGTTACCTCTGCTGTTTCCTGAAGTCCACAATCATCTCCTTAGTTTTGTTGACGTTGAGTGTGAGGTTATTTTCCTGACACCACACTCCGAAGGCCCTCACCTCCTCCCTGTAGGCCGTCTCGTCGTTGTTGGTAATCAAGCCTACCACTGTTGTGTCGTCCGCAAACTTGATGATTGAGTTGGAGGCGTGCGTGGCCACGCAGTCGTGGGTGAACAGGGAGTACAGGAGAGGGCTCAGAACGCACCCTTGTGGGGCCCCAGTGTTGAGGATCAGCGGGGTGGAGATGTTGTTTCCTACCCTCACCACCTGGGGGCGGCCCTTCAGGAAGTCCAGTACCCAGTTGCACAGGGCGGGATCGAGACCCAGGGTCTCGAGCTTGATGACGAGTTTGGAGGGTACTATGGTGTTCAATGCTGAGCTGTAGTCGATGAACAGCATTCTCACATAGGTATTCCTCTTGTCCAGATGGGTTAGGGCAGTGTGAGTGTAGTAATTTTTGTCTTGATAAGTATTTCTTCAGGGGAACAAAAATCTCTGCTCTCGAATTGTGTGTGTCAATGCAATTCTTCTTTCTCAAAGTCACACTCGCAAGCTTTTACATTTAATTTGCGCGCACCACACTGGCCTACGCTCGCAGGACACATCAGCTCATTCAACCAAATCTCTTTTGTCTCGACTCATGTTTGCTCACGCAATGATGCTCGCGCCCGTTAGACTCGGGATTTGACTCCATACATTTCTATGCTATTTGGAGAAAAACAGATATAACATGCAAAAATTACCCTAGCCATTATCTGCTTTTCTGCTGTATATTTATTCACCTCAGTCTTTCTACAAACACATATGTGACTACATTTTCCATTTGAGTTATATACCAGTTATAAACATACAGATACAGAGCTTCAAAATGGTATATCATACAATGCAGTTGAGTGAAAGATGGGAAAGTTATCCTTAGTTGAAATGTGATATACCTGTTATTCCACCTTCTAGACAAGTAGGAGAAAATCCCCTGGAAAGTTTTTTTTTCACAATGGCTTGAGAGCCCATTCAGCATCGTTCACACCCTCTTAATCCTTAGCCCAACCCATCGGTTTAAGGATTCACGTGAGGGCATGTGCTAAACTGAGTGATTAAGGTAGTGTAATACACAAATGGTGAAAGTAGTAGACTACAATAAGGAAAATCTCCAGGTTAAAATATCTAGACTTTGGCCTACATGCCTATATGTTGTTCTTCGCATTGTCTCTGGTAAACACACTATATATAAAATCAAACAAAATCAAATCAAAGTTGATTTGTCATGTGCACAGGATACAGGTGTAAACAGTACAGTTACATGCTTCCTTGCAAGTTCTTCCTCAACAGAGCAGTATCAATATAAGTGTCAATATAAAAGTATCAATATAAAAAAACAAATGCCAGTTAAGAACAAAATAATATACATGTACAAGAACAATGTCAATAACGATAGTAGTGAAACCGGTGATAGATGAGGTACAGTTGAAGATTACATACACTTAGGCTGGAGTCATTAAAACTTGTTTTTCAACCACTCCACAAATTTATTGTTAACAAACTACAGTTTTGGCAAGTCGGGTTAGGACATCTACTTTGTGCATGACACAAGTGATTTTTCCAACAATTTTTTACAAAAGAAGGTATTTGGACATAAATAACGGACATTTTCGAACAAAACAAACATTTATTGTGGACCTGGGATTCCTGGAGTGCTTTCTGATGTAGATCATCAAAGGTAAGGGAATATTTATCATGTAATTTCTTGTTTATGTTGACGCCATATTTGCGTCTGTGGTGTTTTTACTTTTGAGCGCCGTCTCAGATTATTGCATGCGTTTCTTTTTCTGTAATTTAAAAAAAAAATCTGACACAGCGGTTGCATTAAGGAGAGGTATATCTGTAATTCCATGTGTATATCTTGTATTATCATCTACGTTTCTGACGAGTATTTCTGTTGAATGATGTGGCTATGCAAAATTACCTGATGTTTTTAGAACTAGTGAATCTAACGCGCCAATGTAAACTCAGATGTTTTGATATAAATATGAACTTTATCAAACAAAACATGCATGTATTGTGTAACATGAAGTCCTATGAGTGTCATCTGATAAAGATAATTCAAGGTTAGTGATTAATTTTATCTTTATTTCTGGTTTTTGTGAATGCTATATTTTGCTGGAAAATGGCTGTGCTTATTGTGGTTTGGTGTTGACCTAACATAATCGTTTGTAGTGCTTTCGCTGAAAAGCCTATTTGAAATTGGACACTTTGGTGGGATTAACAACGAGAATAGCTTTAAAATCATATAAGACACATGTATGTTTTAGGAATTGTAATTATGAGATTTCTGTGGTTTGAATTTGGCGCCCTCTATTTTCACTGGTAGTTGTCATATCGATCCCGGTATCGGGATTTCAGCCATAACAGGTTAAATGTATTTGGCTAAGGTGTATGTAAACTTCCGACTTCAACTGTATATGCATACAATCAGGTGTAAAGTGGCTGAGCAGCAGGATAAATATAAATAGTAGCAGCAGTGTATGGTGGTTGTGGTGTGAGAGTGTCCGGGCTCTGGCTGGGCACTCAAGGACATTCAGAGATTTGTCCTAAAGCAACTCTTGCATTGTCTTGGTTGTGCTCTTAGGGTTGTCCTGTTGGAAGGTGAACCTTCACCCCAGTCTGAGGTCCTGAGCGCCCCGGAGCAGGTTTTCATCAAGGATCTCTCTATACTTTGCTCATCTTTCTCTCGATCCTGACTAGTCTCCCAGTCCCTGCCTCTGAAAAACATCCCCTATAAAAGGAATAAATAAATGTAGGTAATGGTTGACAGTTACTCCAAATGGATTGACGTTTTCCCCACCTCGAGGGATATATGTGTATTGCTGTTGTTGTTTTGTTTTGTTTGTTTTTGTCTTGCTTCAATAACAAATCTCATCAGATTGGGTCTGCTGGATGGTTGGAATTTCTCCCTAAAGATTAGCCCTCTAAATCCATGACCCTGTAAGATCGTCAAGATGATAGGGGAGTATAAGTCAATTTGGAGAAAAAAATGGTTTCAACTGTGTGTTGTTATTATTATTTTTTTACATTTGTTTTAGAAATCTGTATTAAGAATATTGGTAGTCGTATTAATTTGTCATACATTGAATCATTTTTATGGAAGGGATAATTTGACCAAGAACAGTGTGAACCTCAACCCCCCCAACGAGCTGAAGTAATGGTGACAATGGCGTTAACTATGGTCCTTCACCACTTGAAACCCGAGTCCGAACCAGCAACCTGTAAAGAGCATTCAGTCGAAGCTATCAACTGCCTTTTTCTCTCACGCCTTTTCTTTTCTCTCAGGAGTGCGACATGAGTCCACGTGGAGTGAGCATGGAGAGAGATCACGTCCAAACGTCTCTCATGCTGCTGGTGTACTGGTAGGACAATGGAGAAAGACATAATGGACTGTAAAGGACAGTGGCAGGTGAGAGACATACTCAAGGGCCATCCACTTTGAACATGTGCCATTGGGAGGACAAACTGAAAAGCCAGAAGAATGAGTGCTGGGAGGGGGGGGGTCAACCGTGCCCGTGAACAGGGAGTACAGGAGAGGGCTCAGAACGCACCCTTGTGGGGCCCCAGTGTTGAGGATCAGCGGGGAGGAGATGTTGTTGCCTACCCTCACCACCTGGGGAGGGCCCGTCAGGAAGTCCAGTACCCAGTTGCACAGGGCGGGGTCGAGACCCAGGGTCTCGAGCTTGATGACGAGCTTGGAGGGTACTATGGTGTTGAATGCCGAGCTGTAGTCGATGAACAGCATTCTCACATAGGTATTCCTCTTGTCCAGATGGGTTAGGGCAGTGTGCAGTGTGGTTGAGATTGCATCGTCTGTGGAACTATTTGTGCGGTAAGCAAATTGGAGTGGGTCTAGGGTGTCAGGTAGGGTGGAGGTGATATGGTCCTTGACTAGTCTCTCAAAGCACTTCATGATGACGGAAGTGAGTGCTACGGGGCGGTAGTCGTTTAGCTCAGTTACCTTAGCTTTCTTGGGAACAGGAACAATGGTGGCCCTCTTGAAGCATGTGGGAACAGCAGACTGGAATAGGGAGAGATTTCCCATAAACACACCAGCCAGCTGGTCTGAGAATGCTCTGAGGACGCTGCTAGGGATGCCGTCTGGGCCAGCAGCCTTGCGAGGGTTAACACGTTTAAATGTTTTACTTGCATCAGCCACGGAGAAGGAGAGCCCACAGTCCTTGGTAAACGGGCCGCGTCGGTGGCACTGTGTTATCCTCAAAGCGGGTGAAGAAGGTGTTTACCTTGTCCAGGAGCAAGATGTCGGTGTCAGTGATGTGGCTGGTTTTCCTTTTGTAGTCCGTGATTGTCTGCAGTCCCTGCCACAAATGTCTTGTTTCCGAGCCGTTGAATTGCAACTCCACTTTGTCTCTATTCTGACGTTTTTTCTGTTTGATTGCCTTGCGAAGTGAATAACTACATTTTTTGTATTCTGCCATATTTCCAGTCACCTTGCCATGCGGTGGTTTAGGGCTTTCAGTTTCTCGCGAATGCTGCCATCTATCCACGGTTTCTGGTTAGTGTAGGTTTTAATAGTCACAGTGGGTATGACATCTCCTATGCACTTCCTGATAAACTCAGTCACCGTTTCAGTGTATTCATCTAAATTACTTTCGCAAGCTACCCGGAACATATCCCAGTCCACGGGATCAAAACATTCCCGAAGCGTGGATTCCGATTGGTCAGACTATTGTTGAATAGTACCTACATGTACTCGCATGTAGGTACTACATGCATTTGGTTTTGTACACTACTGCTACTCACTGTTTATTATCTATGTATAGTCACTTCACCTCTACCTACATGTACAAATGACCTCAACTGTATATAGCCTCGTTATTGTTGTGTTATTGTGTTACTTTTAGTTATTATTATATATTTTTTAACTTTAGTTATTTTGTAAATATTTTCTTAAGTCTTCTTGAACTTCACTGTTGTATTCGGCGGATGTGACAAATAAAGTTTGATTTGATGTTGATAGAACTTTGGCAGCTTAGTCCTCAAATTTGCTTTGTTAAAATCCCCAGCTACAATAAATGCAGCCTCAGGATATGTGGTTTTCAGTTTGCATAGTCCAGTGGAGTTCTTAAAGGGCCGTTGTGGTATAGGCTTAAGGGGGGATATAAACGGTCATGGCTATGACCGAGGTGAATTCTCTTGGGAGATAATATTGTGATTGTGAGGTATTCTAGGTTGAGTGAAAAGAAAGACTTGAGTTCCTGTATGTTACTACAATTACACCATGAGTCGTTAATCATGAAACACACACCTCTGCCCTTCTGCTTCCAGGAGAGATATTTATTCCTGTCTGCACGATGAACTGAGAATCCCTCTGGCTGGACCGATTTTGATAGAATATACAGAGAGAGTCACGTTTCGGTGAAACAAAGTATGTTACAGGCCCTGATGTCTCTCTGGAAAGAAATCCTTGCCCTGAGCTCATCAACTTTGTTATCCAAAGACTGAGCAAGTAATATACTCAGAAGCGGTGGGTAGTGTGCGTGCCTCCTAAGTCGAACCAGCAAGCCGCTTCGAGTTCCTGTCCTCCGCTGGCGATGTTTTGGGTCGGCCTCTGGAATCAGTTCAACTGGGGAGAACGAACAAAGGATCTGCTTAGTGGGAAGTCGTATTCCTGGTCGTAATACTGGTAGTTCTGGTAAGTTACCGCCGCTCTGATATGCAATATTTTTTACCGGCTGTATGTAATGACACAAAACATTACATGAGCTAATAATGTAAAAAATAATACATAAAAAAACGAAATACCGCAAAGTTTCATAAGAGCTAATCGCGAGGCCACCATCCCCGTTGGCGCCAGGTGTAACCTGTGGTAGTTCAATATTAGTTAGTGAAAGCATAACTAAAACAACACATCTCAAAGTCAAAGCACTGATATTGGGCCCATTTCAAGACTATGGCAGATGTTAATGAGCCAATGCTTTTATTGGTATTCATTATTTATTGACTATTAATTAAACCTTTCAGATTGCACAAGTTTATGAACATGCAATTTAATAAATCTGTAAACAAAACAATCATTACATGAATTGCATATTGCATCTGGGGTGAAAAATAAATGTATTGTATCCTAAATTGTGTTTTAACTTCATAAATGCTTTATCGATCGCATTCAAACTGTGATTAATGTTCTATAAACGAGTTCATGCCAACAAATCCAATATGTCATGAAAAATGACTTGTTCAGTAAGCACAACTTTTATTTTGGAACAATCAGACCAGGTATAAAAAACCCTGATTGGTTGAATTCCAGGCAGCAAATAATGGAAGCAGCATTAGCCACTCTAGCATGGTGGTGAAACATCTTCTTTTATTAAGAAGGTATGCATATTTTTTTCAAAAATGTATTTTACAGCCCCCCATTAAATCAAGTTAAGGAGGAAACAGACGCCTTTGCAGCCTGAATGTGGGATGCTTTATGTACGAGATGTTCGGCAGGGGACACAAATTAATTACCGGCTGGGCATATTACTTCCAGACGATAGTGAAATCGTCAAAAGATAGGTAAATACCGCTCACTAGCGGCTGTAGGAGGCTAGCACAAAAACCAGATTGGGCAAATTTGTCATTTATCGCAACAGTTTTTGTGACAAAACTATTGGTAGAGTAGAATTAAGCTCATGTTTTTTATTCGGTAAATGAAAACTTAAATATGCACTCCGGGATACACACATTTTGGAGTCACTTTTATTGTACTAAGAATACAATGTTTTTATGACTTCTATGACTACAATGATTATGGATAATCCTGAATGAAAAATCATACCTCCCCTGTTATTGTAATGGTGAGAGGTTAGCATGTCGTGGGGGTATGATATTTGTGCGTCTGTAACTTTCTCGCTCATCATTATTCACGATTCGTTCAGGACTATCCGTATTCATGGTAGCATCCACATTAATGTAGAACTGTTTAGAAATATATTATATTCTTATTTACAATAAAAGTGAATCCAAAATGACACAATACATTACTTATCATTCATTTCAATTGGGCACAAAATAATCTGAAACACAACCAAAACAGCAATTGCATCCAACAAGTTTATAGAGTCACAAGTTTGATGTCGTTTTTTATTTTATCCTTATTTTACCAGTTAAGTTGACTGAGAACACATTCTCATTTACATCAACGACCTGGGGAACAATTACAGGGGAAAGGAGGAATGAGCCAATTGGAAGCTGGGGAGATTAAGTGGCTATGATGGTATGAGTGTCACATTGGGAATTTAGCCAAGACACCGGGGTTAACCCCTAAACCCCTACTCTTACAATAAATGTTGTGACCACAGAGAGTCAAGACACCTGTTTAACTTCCCATCCGAAAGACATCACCCTACACAAGGCAATGTACCCAATCACTGCCCTGGGACATTGGGATATTGTTTTCAGACCAGAGGAAAGAGTGCCCCCTAATGGCACTCCAAAACCATTTCGAGCGGCACTTTAATCTTATAGTCATAGTATCACACAAATGGCAAAAAACGTATGATATCGTACGAATTGCAAAATTCGGAACATATCACATGAAATGGATGGCAAAGTACACAATTGGATGATGTAATAGACAAAAAACAGTGAGCATCACTTTCAAAACTACTGGCTGAAATTATACAAAAGTTTGAGTGCATCCTTAAGTGCAAAAGTATTTTTTTATGTCCACTACATCATCACGCACAGCCTTTTATCTGCAACAAAGTCAGTGTTCGTGAGCATCAAAACCGTGATGTATCATTTTTAAATTGTGACTGACTGACTGATCTACAAATAATATTGAGTAGTTATTTATGATGCAAGGTGATTTGTAGATCAGTTCGCCTTTTAAGTCGACTGCAATGTCGAACTCACCCAATCTGATGGAAACACACCTCTGGTTGTTTTTTGTTTTTTAAATGTAGATTTATTATATTTGCATGAAAATCTGTCGCAAATTGGATGGGAACTGAGCTAGTGAGCAACTTTCATACCCATTCACTGATATTTCCTCAGCTGTAATCAGTGTGCCAATCAGTAGGCTACCTTAAATAGCAAGAATAATTATATATGGTTGCATTTAGACATGCAGCCCAATTCTGATATTTCTTTCACTAATTGGTCTTTTGACCAATCATATCAGCTCTGAAAAAGATCTGATGTGAAAAGTTCTGATGTGATTGGTCAAAAGACCAATTTGTAGAAAAAATATCAGATTTGCATTGCCTGTCTAAGCGCAGGCTTTATGAAATCAGCTCAGTCTTTGGTCTTTTTCACATTGACAAGAGTTGAAGGAAATTCTTGAGAGGTATTGGGAAAAATTCCAGAGAATATATATCCTTTTACTGAAGTGTAAACTTGCGAACTTGCCACACCTCGACCGCCACCTCCGGAGGTCCAGCACATCCCTCGCCTGACATTTATCCCCCAAGCAAATCAGAACACGCCTAACAAATGTAAGCATTACAATATATTAGATCAAATGAACCTCACCTAACAAATAAGCCATAAACATGTTTGTTGACCAAATTCAACACTCTAATTGACTTCCAAACAAACCCTTTTTTTAAAACCATACCTGCTGGAGAAGACCGAGTTATCCCTCTCGCGTCGCTTCTCCCCCTGGATTACTTCATGGAGCAATTTTTTATTTAATTAAGAACCCCTGCAACTAGAAGTTTAGAAGATATGTGTCGAATTAAGGAAATATCTTGCCAATGAAAGGTTGGTCAAAGATTCTCTGCTACGCTTAACATTACCTACCCAATAATGCCTATCAGCCAGCTGGAACCATAATAATGGTCTGACTAGGCAATATTTTTAATAGCTAACATATATGGTACATTTGAGCTGCGAAGCAAGAATGTCACCCAAACCCTCTCTCGGCTCGTGACATTCCTGTTGCTAATGTGATTTGAAAAGCTTATGTACATGTGAAAATTATGATATTTCGACCCGGTACCAATGCCTCAACTCTCTTCAATGAGAATAAGCTGTTAATGAGGACTTGCTGGCTCAAGCTCAATAAGCCTAAGCTAATATGGGTGAGCTGAAAGAGTGGGTTAATGGGCCACCTAGATTCTGCTGTCGGACTGGCCCACTGAACCAGAGTTGCCTGTAGAAACCAAATAACTAACTTTGCTCACATCCTCAGCTTGGATAATGTAAGTGCCATAGGGCTGCTGTTTTCTCCCTAGCTACCTACAAAACAATTTGATATTTAAATGAATTGAAAAAAATGTATTACCACATTTCTCGCTGAAATGTACTGGATGGATTAATTTGACAAACACAGTTTTATTATGTAGGCCATTTATGCTGAACATGGTCTTTTATCAATGGACCATGGCTTAGAGCTCCCATTATAGGCCTGTGAGAAAAGTTCAATAACATTTGTCTATCTATTCTCAATGCGTATGCCATTGCAATATAAAACACTGATGATCTTTCCACAAACGCTTGCCAAACAAATTCAGAGTATAACTTTGCTTTCGGACTACCAATTAACGTGACAGGTTTGGACGATGGTTTGGGTTAGATCACTGGAACAAGCACATCAAAGGCCATAGACTGTGCTCTTTCCGTTTGCCAAAAGTTTATATATATATGGAAAATAACATTTGAGTTATCATCATGTTATGAGAGAACAGAGACTACTTGTTCAAGCTGTTCAGAATCATTAGAAGAAGTTGTGAGAACATTGAGGGCCAATAATCTATATCATAGGAGGCTTCTCTTAGCTTGGGGTCTGTAAACATCCTAACATTTTCTTGTCAGTGACTTACTAGTAGAGAAATGTTTCTTTCTGTGCCATGGATAAACTATTTTGGGGGTGGTGGGGGACTTAATTTTGGTGTACATTTCGGGCCCGTTTTTATGTGGTGGGCGCTATGTGTGGTATACATGCTTTGTGGTATACATCAGAGAAACCAGTCTCTGTTGGGAATATATTAAAGTCTTAGGCCACTTGATAGCATTGCTGGCAGGCAGCTAACCCAGCAATAGCTCCCATATGCCTATAGGAGGATATGGAGACACAATAGCAGAGCTTGTTATAGGGTAGTAGTGCAAGATCATGTGAATCAAACATAGACTGTCCTTGTTCCATTCTTTTTTCAACGGTTTAACAGAAACCATTTATTACAAAATGAACACAGACATTTGTTGACTGTACATCCCATACCTGGAACTCAACAATGTTGCAGAGTGAAATGCTGATCGTGCATATAGCTGTGTAGTAAGGGTGGCGTAGGCAGGAGTTGACATTACTTAGCAGACAAAGGCTACTGATCTTTGTTTGCACACATGAATAGAGAAAGTTATGATGGCTGACAGCTGGGATAACTCAGTTGACATAATCATAGATAGGGCATTGTAACGGCATTTACCGTACTATGGATCCCAGCCGCATATATGCCGATGTGCTCCACTTGCTACTACGGTCAGTCAGTGTGATCATTTCTTTACAGTAAAACCTCTAGTATACACCAGACAACACAGGAGAACGTGGATATGTTTCCCCACTTACGTTGGCCTTTGTGACTGTGGCCAAACTCTTTATGTTGAATAGACAACAATAAGCAGTGGGACAGTGATGTGCATTGTGTTGAACTTACGAAGATGTAAAGGTCAAATACATTGTCACAATAAACACATACAAAAATATATATTTACCTTTATTTAAGAGGGAAGACATGTTGACACCTAGGACTCTTTTTCAAATACGCTCTGTGTGACACAACATAAATATTCACATTATACACACACACACACACACACACACAATTTTTTAAAAATATATATCCAATGGCACATTGTGTTAGCTAATCCAAGTTTGTCATTTTAAAAGGCTAATTGATCATTAGAAAACCCTTTTGCAATTATGTTAGCGCAGCTGAAAAAAACTGTTGTCCTGATTAAAGAATCAATAAAACTGTCCTTTAGACTAGTTGAGTATCTGGAGCATCAGCATTTATGGGTTCGATTACAGGCTCAAAATGTCCAGAAACAAAGAACTTTCTTCTTAAACCTGTCAATCTATTCTTGTTCTGAGAAATGAAGGCTATTCCATGTGAGAAATTGCCAAGAAACTGAAGATCTTGTACAACGCTGTGTACTACTCCCTTCACAGAACAGCACAAACTGCCTCTAACCGGAATAGAACGAGGAGTGGGAGGCCCCGGTGCACAACTGAGCAAGAGGACAAGTACATTAGAGTGTCTAGTTTGAGAAACAGACACCTCACAAGTCCTCAAATGGCAGCTTCATTAAATAGTACCCGCAAAACACCAGTCTCAACGTAAACAGTGAAGAGGTGACTCCCGGATGCTGGCCTAGGCAGAGTTGCAAAGAACTGGCCAATAAAAAAAGAAAAGATTGAGATGGTGTCACACCCTGACCATAGTTTGCTTTGTATGTTTCTATGTTTTGTTTGGTCAGGGTGTGATCTGAGTGGGCATTCTATGTTGTGTGTCTAGTAAGTGCCCATCAAGAAGTACGTAAGAAGTGCCCATCAAGAAGTAAGAAGTACATAAGAAGCGCCCATCAAGCCAATCCACCTTGTGCTTCAGGAAGCATGGGGTGAAATCTCTTCTAATTATCTCAACTGACAACTAGAATGTCAATGGTCTGGAAGGCTGTAATTGCTGCAAATGGAGGATTCTTCGACGTAAAGCAAAGTTTGAAGGACACAATTATTATTTCAGTAAAAAATCATTGTTTATAACCTTGTCAACCTCTTTCCTATTCATTTTGCAACTCATTTCATGTATGTTTTCAGGGGAAAAAATTAAATTTCTATGTGGCCTCAAACCTTTCAACGGTAGTGTATATACACATCAAAATACAAAAACACAGTCATGGGAAGCACAAATATAACATCACAAATCTACCAGAAGAACAGTTACATTCCTCCACAAATAAGTCCCCAATAATGCTTTAAATTGCCCAAACGGAACCAGAACATCAAGATGAAATGTATTTAGAAGTTTGTTCCAGCAATACAGTGCATTAAAACTAACTGCTTTGGCAGCAGCTAACGGGGATCCATAATAAATACAAATACAAAATACAAAAGGCACATGACAGCCCTCTTGGAGTTTGCCAAAAGGCACCTAAAGGACTCTCAGACCATGAGAAACAATTATCTGGTTTGATAAAACCAAGATTGAACTCTCCGTCTTTTCTGCATTCCCCGATATAGCTGTCATGGTGGCGCAGACGAGGAGCGAGGAGGAGGGGGTCGAGAAGGAAGGGGTTTGAGATGAAAGCCACCAGCTAACATTTCTGTTCTTTCAAAGACACCTCTCATTTCAACATCGTTGGCCTCAACGGATCTGCTATGGGCAGAGGTTCAGGGGAAATGGGTTGTGTCCCCTGTGGCTTTGTGATAGGGGGCTGTGTGGAGGGCACAGATACCCCTACGGAGTGATCCAGGCTCTTCCTCTACAGATTACAACACTGAATTTTCTTATCTCTTTGGCGGCAGCATGCAACTGATTCTTCTTGGGGAATTAAAGCACGAGTAAATAGGTCCACACATTTGTCCATTGGAATCTGCTTTCTCCAAAGGAGACAGAGAAATATTAATTATTTCTTGAAGAATTTCACTTATGAAAACTATCGTCTTGACTCCATGGACTGTCAGTTCCTCCATTGCGCCATCTATGAATTTGCGAATGGTTACATTTCTCAAGCTCCAGCCCTTAGCTTTATAGCAAACCATGTGGGTCGTTAATGTCAATATATGAGCCAGCAATTCTTGTTGGCTCGGAGTGTGTAAAATTCTGTCTAAATGTCTAAAATGAATGCTTTTGTTGAACTTCATGTCTTTGCTGGTAATGTTATACTATGATAGGGGAAGTGCACACAACAGGAAAAAGTTAAGAGGAAGGAGGGGTCTCAACTGTTACAAATGACTTTTTCGCTTCCTTTTTTGCCTAACATAGGCTACATCTTAAAAGAACAGGACCTTTCAAATGTGTCAAACGACTCTAGAAGTACCATCTATAGGCCTAACTAATTTTTCTAGGGTTCATAAGATGTTACATGTAATGATTTTTTTTTATCATGACATGTGCAACTCACATTACATTTAAACAGTACGGCTTTATGGTGCTTATCGAGAGCAAAGAACATAGACAGTTATTAATGCTTTGAAAAAAATACAATTATTATAGATTCAAGTCTTTATAAAGTCTTTGGTATGCAGCATTTTGTTATTGTTGTTGACTTGTTATTCAGCAACTTATTTTTCTTCCACCCAGTGTAAAATCTCGGTCTTAGCTCAAAATGAGTTATTATGATCATTTGTAAACAGTTGTGAACAAATGAGGAGATTGGTCATCTGTGTGAAAGGTCAGTGTACACCATGTGTCAAGCCGTGTTAGTGACCACTCCTACTACCTTCTACCATGGAGAGACACCGCAAGAGGAATAGAGGGTGTACAGTGTTGGAATGAGAAACAGACCCCTGACTCATTCGCAGTCAGCACACGCACACGCGCGCGTACGCACGCACGCACGCACGCAGGGCCTACAGTTGCTGAGTGCCACATCTGTTTCTGTGAACTTGGAGTGTGTGACTACTTTCTGAAGGCGCAGTAATATTGACATCGGACGGGGCCACAGTGTCTCCGGACCCCTCCTGTCTCAGCCTCCAGTATTTATGCTGCAGTAGTTTATGTGTCGGGGGGGCTAGGGTCAGCTTGTTATATCTGGAGTACTTCTCCTGTCTTATCCGGTGTCCTGTGTGAATTTAAGTATGCTCTCTCTAATTCTCTCTTTCTTTCTCTCTCTCGGAGGACCTGAGCCCTAGGACCATGCCTCAGGACTACCTGGCATGATGACTCCTTGCTGTCCCCAGTCCACCTGGCCGTGCTGCTGCTCCAGTTTCAACTGTTCTGCCTGCGGCTATGGAATCCTGACCTGTTCACCGGACATGCTACCTGTCCCAGACCTATTATTTGACCGTGCTGGTCATTTATGAACACTTGAACATCTTGGCCATGTTCTGTTATAATCTCCACCCAGCACAGCCAGAAGAGGACTGGCCACCCCTCATAGCCTGGTTCCTCTCTAGGTTTCTTCCTAGGTTTTGGCCTTTCTAGGGAGTTTTTCCTAGCCAATGTGCTTCAACACCTGCATTGCTTGCTGTTTGGGGTTTTAGGCTGGGTTTCTGTACAGCACTTTGAGATATCAGCTGATGTACAAAGGGCTATATAAATAAATTTGATTTGATTTGATGATTGACGGTGTTGTGAAAAAGTAGTTGCCCCCTTTCTGATTTTCTCTATTCTTTCATATTTTTTTATACTGAATGTTATCAAATCTTCAACCAAAACCTAATATTAGATAAAGGAAACCTGAGTTTATAAATAACAAAAAAAATAAGTATACGTATTTTATTTATTTAGTTAACAAAGTTACACAACACCCAGTGCCCCTGTGTGAAAAAGTAATTGCCCCCTTTCACTCAATAACTGGTTGTGCCACCTTTAGCTGCAATGACTCCAACTAAACACTTCCTGTAGTTGTTGATCAGTCTCTCACATCACCGTGGAGGAATTTTGGCCCACTCTTCCATGCAGAAGTGCTGTAAACTCAGCGACATTTGTGAGTTTTCAACCATGAACTGCTCATTTCAAGTCCTGCCACAACATCTCAATTGGGATTAGGTCTGGACTTTGACTAGGCCATTCCAAAACGTCAAATATGTTGCTTTTTTTAGCCATTTTCATGTAGACTCGATTGTGTGTTTTGGATCATTGTCATGCTTCATGACCCAGCTGCATTTCAGCTTCAGCTCACAGACGGATGGCTTGGCATTCTCCTGTAGAATTCTCTGAAACAGAGCAGAATTCATGGCTCCTTCTATTAAGGCAAGTCGTGCAGGTCCTAAGGCAGCAAAGCATCGCTAAGCCATCACACCGCCAGCACCATGCTTGATCGTTGGTATGAGTTTCTTACTGTGGAATGCAGTGTTTGATATAATTAGACCCATCTCGCCCAAAGAAGACAGAGTGATGAATCGACTAATTCATAAATGTGTTAGTTAGCAGGCATATTGATTGAGGTACAGTGCCTTCAGAAAATGTAGACTTTTCCCACATTTTGCTGTGTTACAGCCTGAATTTAAAATGGATTTTGTGTCACTGGCCTATACACAATACACCATAAGGTCAACAAAAAAATTAAAAGCTGAAATGTCTTGAGTCAATGAGTATTCAACCCCTATGTTATGGCAAGCCAAATATATATTCAGGAGTACAAAATATGCTTCACCAGTCACATAATACATTGCATGGAATCAGTAATAATAGTGTTTAACATGATTTCTGCGGGGGTTTAACAAAATACTAACCTAAATGACAGAGTGAAAAGAAGGAAGCCTGTACATAATACAAATTTCCAAAGCATGCATCCTGTTTGCAATAAGGCACACACAATATGTGGCAAAGAAATTAACTTAATGTCCGGTATACAAAGTGTTATGTTACGGGCAAATCCAATAAAACACATCACTGGGTACCACTCTTCATATTTTCAAGCATGGTGGTGTCTGCATCATGTTATGGGTATGCTTGTCATCGGCAAGGACTAGGGAGTTTTTTTAAAATTAAAATAAATGGAATAGAGCTAAGCACAGGCAAAATCCTAGAGGAAAACCTGGATCAGTGTGCTTTTCACTAAACACTGGGAGACAAATTCACCTTTCAGCAGGACAATAACCTAAAATACAAGGCCAAATATACACTGGAGTTGCTTACCAAGAAGACATTGAATGTTCTGAATGTTATTTACAGTTTGAAGAGCTGAAGAGCTCAGTGACTTTCAACGTGGCACCGTCATAGGAATGGAAGGTCCCCGCAGCAATGTTCCAACATCTAGTGGAATGTCTTCCCAGAAGAGTGGAGGCTGTTATAGCAGAAAAGTGGGGACCACCACCATATTAATGCCCATGAATTTGGAATGTGATGTTCAACAAGCAGGAGTCCAGATAATTTTGGTCATGTAGTGTATTTCGGTTTTTCATTCTCAATTCATTTGCTAATATTTCTACATGTTTTTACTTTGTCATTATGGGGTTTTGTGTTTAATCCATTTTGAATTCAGGCTGTAAAACAAACTGTGGAATAAGTCAAGCAGTATGAATACTTCTGAAGGCACTATATATTTCCATTTTGAGTTATAAAGATTCTAGAACATTAAGGGTGAGGGCACTGTTCCCATACTGCTCCCAGTACACATTCACACACTCACGCATGCACAAACACTGTTCCCAAACTGCTGGTAGCCAAATGCACACAGAGTGATAGAGAAACAGTGCTCCTGGGGGAGAGATGGAGAAAAGGGGATGAAGACAGACAGACAGGGCTTCAGGGGAGGTCACATGGATTACACATGTGTGATGATGAGGGAGAAAGTGAAAAAAAGGTCTGCAGGAGTTTTGGCAAGTAAAGGGAGTTTTCTGTGAATCCTAAGGGGATTACTACTAGGAACTCTGCAACTGTGATGAGAGAAAGGGGTGAGCAGAGAATGAAAGAGGGAGCGTGGGGTGGGGGGGAGCAGAGAGAGGGAGAGAGGTTAATAGTAGTGGAAGAACTCAGTCGGGACCAATGCCATAGTATTTATTTTTAGGACTGCACTAACATAGATATACAGAGAGAAATAATGAGGGAAAAGAGAGGGGGAGGGAGGGAGGGAGGGAAAAAGAGAGGGAATGGAGAGCTGTTCCAGATGCCAGAGGAGTCTTATGACAGTATGTTCAGCGTGGCACATAGCTGCCTGGTGTTATGCGAGACCTCGCCATGTAGGGCAGAGCACTGGCAAGGAACCATACTAATCAGTTGGTGCCAGCACTTGACCCAAAACCTGACACCATGCGTGCCAGCGACATTCACAACCCCAGTCATTCATTGGGTGAAGTTCTGAGAAACACTGAGGCCAGTCTTATATGGCAAACTGCAGCTGCTTGTGAGTGTCACATGAAATGTAACAGCGTATGTGCTGCAATAGCGGCCCGATGAAATATGGTTTGCCAATGGAACTATGCACATAGGAGCTTTGCAGATTCAATTTGTTTATTACAAGCTTCGAAACTTAATTATGGGTTATCAAGACAAAATTATATTGGCAGCGACGTAAACTGAAATGATTGATGTACTTGATGACAGAAATTGATTGAATATCAATCATTCATATGAATACGTATCAAATGTGTCCAATAACAATAAAATGCACGGAAAGCTGGATGGAATTCTGATTTTAAAAAGTACTCTGGGAGTAAGAAGATTTATTGTGAGAGTTCACCTGAGTTCCTCCAGGAATGGGAGGGACAAGGGAGCTCAAATTCTGATGACTCACTGAACTCCTAGCATTTCACAGCCTATTTCACACAGAGAGAAGGGAGGTCCACAGGGCACTCTGGCCTAGCACTGCTGGATACTCTAGCCTTGCTATGTGGTTCCAAATGATGCTAAAAATTAATACTCTTTAGCATTTTGCCTTAGCTTTCCATTTCCATTTTTAAGTTGCTTAAGAAGAGTTAGCTCAAATACCAATAAGTTAATAGGCATTTGAACTTACTCTTATGCAACATAAAAATGTGACATACTTGATACTTGATATTTACGAATGCCCTCCATCTCAAATAAAAACTGATTCCATGTCAAAGTTATTCTTAAATGTAGGACGCTAATATGGTAAAAATATGTAAAAATGGAACAGCTGAGGCTCTTCTCTGCCTATAGAAAGCAGTTAGTTGTGTTAAATAAATCTATATAAAGAGGGGGGGGAATGGAAAGCTGTAAGCGCTCTCAGAACAGGCTCGTAAATGGTCCTACTTTTGTACCTAATTGCAGACTGTATCGCGACTGTAATTCAATGCCATAGGAGGTAGGAGTCACTTGATGCTTCCAAAATGGCACCCTTATTCCCTACATAGTACACTACTTTTGACCAGTGTGCACAAAGCCTGTCTTCTCTTGAGAGCTAGGTGTGCCTTCAGCGGCCTTTCTCAATAGCAAGGCTATCAAATCAAAATGTATTTGTCACATACACATGGTTAGCAGATGTTAATGCGTGTGGCGAAACGCTTGTGGTTCTAGTTCTGACAATGCAATAATAACCAAAGAGTAATTTAACCTAACAATTCCACAACTACCTTATACACACAAGTGTAAAGGGATAAAGAATATGTACATAAAGATATATGAATGAGTGATGGTACAGAACGGCATAGGCAAGATGCAGTAGATGGTATCGAGTACAGTATATACATATACGATGAGTAATGTAGGGTATGTAAACATTATATTAAGTGGCATTGTTTAAAGTGGCTAGTGATACATTTTTTACATAAATTTCCATTATTAAAGTGAGCTGGAGTTGAGTCAGTATGTTGGCAGCAGCCACTCAATGTTAGTGGTGGCTGTTTAACAGTCTGATTGCCTTGAGATAGAAGCTGTTTTTCAGTCTCTCGGCCCCTGCCGAAATTTTTTGCCAGATCCTAATTGGTATGTCGAATTTTATGTTCTTTTAGTGGCATAGTAGGCCATTTTTGCCTTGGATCTCAGAACCTTTACAACTTTCTGGAAGTTACGTGTGGTGCTGATGTTTAGGCCGAGGTATGTATAGTTTTTTGTGTGCTCTAGGGCAATGGTGTCTAGATGGAATTTGTATTTTTGGTCCTGGCAACTGGACATTTTTTGGAACACCATTATTTTTTGTTTTACTGAGATTTACTGTCAGGGCCCAGGTCTGAGAGAATCTGCGCAGAAGATCTAGGTGTTGCTGAAGGCCCTCCCTCCTTGGTTGGGGACAGAAGCACCAGATCATCAGCAAACAGTAGACATTTGACTTCAGTTTCTAGTAGGGTGAGGCCAGGTGCTGCAGACTGTTCTAGTGCCCTCGCCATTTTGTTGATATAAATATTGAAGAGGGTGGCATAAGCTGCACCCCTGTCTCACCCCTCGGTCCCGTGGAAAGAAATGAGCGTTTTTTTTGCCAATTTTAACCGCACACTTGTTTGTGTAGATGGATTTTATAATGTCATATGTTTTTCTCAACACCCCTCTCACCCCCACTCATGCACATACCCAAGATCATTAGCCAATCAATAAAGCTTTGTATCATCCATTGTTTCATTTCTGGCCTGAATTCCCTCTTACATCCCTGAAAGACCCCCAATGCAACACTGCAATCAATTAGGAATGCATTGAGCATTAAGGGTAGGTAAGCTGTTTTTAAATGTTTACCCCCCACTACCTCTCTGTATTTTCTCTCTCTCTTTTTGAACCCACTGCCCTTTGTTTTGAAGAGGTTGTGAAGGCTGCATAATCTGTGGTCTGGTCACTTTGTGTAGTCCCCCCATCTGGGTATTCATTCAAGATTGGCCTCATAGATTACAAGGATGCCCAAAGTCAAATAGCACTTTAAATGCAATTTGATTCCCCTGGAAAATCTATTGTCATAGCGATGCTCGTCATGGATCCAAATCCTGGTCATAGATTTCCAATGATGTATGCGCTTGATATGCAGCATTCGTCCAGGCATGACGTTTGTTGTTGTTCATCTGAAGGCCACAATCACCTCCAATATAAAATGACTGGCCAGTGTACTAGCGTTTGCACTGCTCCTGCAGTGAACAATCATTGTACTACTGAGTGCACATTTGATTTATTTAACTGTAACACTGGAGCTAGATGCTGAGTTTCTGATTTAGGAAACATACAGATGGCATAGATTTTCTTGTGGCTCACTCTTCTACATTTCCTAAATGAAAACAAAAGAGTATGACTATGTCGTGTCTTTGGCTATGCCGGATTAAGTGATATGACATGCTATTCTATAAAATAATTTCTCCGTAATTAATATTACCTGATTGAGCTAATCATGTAAATGTAATTAACTAGAGAGTTGGGCACCACGAAATAATATTTATAGAGGTGTTATCTTCCGAATAAACTCTTAAAGACCTAGTAATATTTTACATCAATAGCAGTCAATATTAATCGTCATCTTAATTCAGTTTCATCTGAAAGTTGTAAATTCTTAGTTATCTGCACATTGAATCAGCAATACAAAATTGGGTTTAATTATTTATTTACTATAAATACCTAACTAATCACACAGAATTACACATACACATATTTAAATCATAACTTGATTACAAATTACGTCAAAGTAAATTACGTCAAAGGAAAACGTCCCTAGCGGGCGGAGAGATATGACAGCTGGTTACACAAAAGAAAAGGGGCTGAGTGAAAGAGTGGGAAGACTGAGGAACAAAGGGCGAAGCTGTGCTATCGTAAATGCAGTATCTTATGCATTCTACATTACCGCCCATTTGGAAAGGGAAAATGCAATAAATATTTACTCTGAGCTGCACTCGGTAGGTTGGTGGTAGATGGAAGGCCGTGTTGCCCAACTGAGTCCTTTGAAGAATGTCTCTGCTGTAAATTGAATACGTTGTAGTAACGTCGTTGTGTGGTAGACGGGATACTCTGCCTGTTCCGTCCTAACCCTCGTTTGCAGCGGCTGTTGCTAACTCAACGGCTCGGAGGTATCACTTCTGTAGTGAAGAGTTCAAAGTACATACCATTCGCAACCAAATCAAATCAAATCAAATTTTATTTGTCACATACACATGGTTAGCAGATGTTAATGCGAGTGTAGCGAAATGCTTGTGCTTCTAGTTCCGACAATGCAGTAATAACGAGCAAGTAATCTAACTAACAATTCCAAAAAAAACTACTGTCATACACAGTGTAAGGGGATAAAGAATATGTACATAAGGATATATGAATGAGTGATGGTACAGAGCAGCATAGGCAAGATACAGTAGATGATATCGAGTACAGTATATACATATGAGATAAGTATGTAAACCAAGTGGCATAGTTAAAGTGGCTAGTGATACATGTATTACATAAGGATGCAGTCGATGATATAGAGTACAGTATCAACGTATGCATATGAGATGAACAATGTAGGGTAAGTAACATTATATAAGGTAGCATTGTTTAAAGTGGCTAGTGATATATTTACATCATTTCCCATCAATTCCCATGATTAAAGTGGCTGGAGTAGAGTCAGTGTCATTGACAGTGTGTTGGCAGTAGCCACTCAATGTTAGTGGTGGCTGTTTAACAGTCTGATGGCCTTGAGATAGAAGCTGTTTTTCAGTCTCTCGGTCCCAGCTTTGATGCACCTGTACTGACCTCGCCTTCTGGATGGCAGCGGGGTGAACAGGCAGTGGCTCGGGTGGTTGATGTCCTTGATGATCTTTATGGCCTTCCTGTAGCATCGGGTGGTGTAGGTGTCCTGGAGGGCAGGTAGTTTGCCCCGGTGATGCGTTGTGCAGACCTCACTACCCTCTGGAGAGCCTTACGGTTGAGGGCGGTGCAGTTGCCATACCAGGCGGTGATACAGCCCGCCAGGATGCTCTCGATTGTGCATCTGTAGAAGTTTGTGAGTGCTTTTGGTGACAAGCCGAATTTCTTCAGCCTCCTGAGGTTGAAGAGGCGCTGCTGCGCCTTCCTCACGATGCTGTCTGTGTGAGTGGACCAATTCAGTTTGTCTGTGATGTGTATGCCGAGGAACTTAAAACTTGCTACCCTCTCCACTACCGTTCCATCGATGGGGATGGGGGGGTGTTCCCTCTGCTGTTTCCTGAAGTCCACAATCATCTCCTTAGTTTTGTTGACGTTGAATGTGAGGTTATTTTCCTGACACCACACTCCGAGGGCCCTCACCTCCTCCCTGTAGGCCGTCTCGTCGTTGTTGGTAATCAAGCCTACCACTGTTGTGTCGTCCGCAAACTTGATGATTGAGTTGGAGGCGTGCATGGCCACGCAGTCGTGGGTGAACAGGGAGTACAGGAGAGGGCTCAGAACGCACCCTTGTGGGGCCCCAGTGTTGAGGATCAGCGGGGAGGAGATGTTGTTGCCTACCCTCACCACCTGGGGGCGGCCCGTCAGGAAGTCCAGTACCCAGTTGCACAGGGCGGGGTCGAGACCCAGGGTCTCGAGCTTGATGACGAGCTTGGAGGGTACTATGGTGTTGAATGCCGAGCTGTAGTCGATGAACAGCATTCTCACATAGGTATTCCTCTTGTCCAGATGGGTTAGGGCAGTGTGCAGTGTGGTTGAGATTGCATCGTCTGTGGACCTATTTGGGCGGTAAGCCAATTGGAGTGGGTCAAGGGTGTCAGGTAGGGTGGAGGTGATATGGTCCTTGACTAGTCTCTCAAAGCACTTCATGATGACGGATGTGAGTGCTACGGGGCGGTAGTCGTTTAGCTCAGTTACCTTAGCTTTCTTGGGAACAGGAACAATGGTGGCCCTCTTGAAGCATGTGGGAACAGCAGACTGGTATAGGGATTGGTTGAATATGTCCGTAAACACACCGGCCAGCTGGTCTGCGCATGCTCTGAGGGCGCGGCTGGGGATGCCGTCTGGGCCTGCAGCCTTGCGAGGGTTAACACGTTTAAATGTCTTACTCACTTCGGCTGCAGTGAAGGAGAGACCGCATGTTTCCGTTGCAGGCCGTGTCAGTGGCACTGTATTGTCCTCAAAGCGGGTAAAAAGTTATTTAGTCTGCCTGGGAGCAAGACATCCTGGTCCGTGACTGGGCTGGGTTTCTTCCTGTAGTCCGTGATTGACTGTAGACCCTGCCACATACCTCTTGTGTCTGAGCCGTTGAATTGAGATTCTACTTTGTCTCTGTACTGGCGCTTAGCTTGTTTGATAGCCTTGCGGAGGAATAGCTGCACTGTTTGTATTCAGTCATGTTACCAGACACCTTGCCCTGATTAAAAGCAGTGGTTCGTGCCTTCAGTTTCACACGAATGCTGCCATCAATCCACGGTTTCTGGTTAGGGAATGTTTTAATCGTTGCTATGGGAACGACATCTTCAACGCACGTTCTAATGAACTCGCACACCGTATCAGCATATTCGTCAATGTTGTTGTCTGACGCAATACGAAACATCTCCCAGTCCACGTGATGGAAGCAGTCTTGGAGTGTGGAGTCAGCTTGGTCGGACCAGCGTTGGACAGACCTCAGCGTGGGAGCTTCTTGTTTTAGTTTCTGTCTGTAGGCAGGGATCAACAAAATGGAGTCGTGGTCAGCTTTTCCGAAAGGGGGGCGGGGCAGGGCCTTATATGCGTCGCGGAAGTTAGAGTAACAATGATCCAGGGTCTTTCTACCCCTGGTTGCGCAATCGATATGCTGATAAAATTTAGGGAGTCTTGTTTTCAGATTAGCCTTGTTAAACTCCCCAGCTACATTGAATGCAGCCTCCGGATAAATCGTTTCCAGTTTGCAGAGAGTTAAATAAAGTTCGTTCAGAGCCATCGATGTGTCTGCTTGGGGGGGGATATATACGGCTGTGATTATAATCGAAGAGAATTCTCTTGGTAGATAATGCGGTCTACATTTGATTGTGAGGAATTCTAAATCAGGTGAACAGAAGGATTTGAGTTCCTGTATGTTTCTTTCATCACACCATGTCACGTTAGTCATAAGGCATACGCCCCCGCCCCTCTTCTTACCAGAAAGATGTTTGTTTCTGTCGGCGCGATGCGTGGAGTAACCCGTTGGCTGCACCGCTTCGGATTGCGTCTCTCCAGTTAGCCATGTTTCCGTGAAGCAAAGAACGTTACAGTCTCTGATGTCCCTCTGGAATGCTACCCTTGCTCGGATTTCATCAACCTTGTTGTCAAGAGACTGGACATTGGCAAGAAGAATGCTAGGGAGTGGTGCACGATGTGCCCGTCTCCGGAGTCTGACCAGAAGACCGCTTCGTTTCCCTCTTTTTCTGAGTCGTTTTTTTTTTTTTTTGGTCGCTGCATGTGATCCACTCGGTTACACTGGTTGTAAGGCAGAACACAGGATCCGCATCGCGAAAAACATATTCTTGGTCGTACTGATGGTGAGTTGACGCTGATCTTATATTCAGTAGTTCTTCTCGGCTGTATGTAAAGAAACCTAAGATGACCTGGGGTACTAGTGTAAGAAATAACACGTAAAAAAACAAAAAACTGCATAGTTTCCTAGGGACGCGAAGCGAGGCGGCCATCTCCGTCGGCGCCGGAAGTACTCACCAAAGCTCACGCTGATGTTGGCTTCGTTCTGTAGTTATTATCTGAACCATTCTGACATCGGACCGTCGTCATCACGTTCTCGGAACAGGAAGTTATATTGTCGTCAAGGCTTTATATAGGAAGGGAGAGGAGGGCGTGTTTGAAAAGTTGTATAGCCCATGTCCCTTCACAGGGGCGGGCCACTGATTGAGCAGAGCTCTACCTTATGAAAACTCAAATTTCACATTTTAGAAGCTAAAATCACATTTCATCCCATCACAAATAATTTCATATTCAAACATTTAAATTGAACAACAATTCCATGTGAATCCGATAACTCTGATGTGTAGACTTTCCACTGTAGAGTTTATGTCATCTTATCATTGATGAGAATGTCTCAGATGACAACCGAACTGACATCATATTCATAAAGTACTACCGCATATGTTCAATTGGTCGGATTACCAGAATATAGTTCATTTCCCCCCACCTTCTGATGTTCCCAGAATCTCTATGTTAACCAAGGGTTTTGCAAATGTAACATCAGTAGGGTAGAGAGAGGAAAAGGGGGGGGGAAGAGGTATTTATGACTGACATAAACATACCCCCAGGCCAACGTCATGACAACTAACTAACTGGAGAGGCCCACTAACCCGTAGAGGCACTTTTGCATCTTCATTCATTCACGAGGCCCCATTTAGCCTAGTGTTAATGTTAAGTGTAGGCCATACATTGCTCATCTGTTCAAAGAAATTGTCATATTTTTTTCTTTGTGAGTGTATTCAGTTGCTGTGTGTGATATTGGGTAACATAGCTGTGAAAGTGATGTCTCGCGTCTGTCACAGGGAAGTGACTGAAGTCAAAGTTTTAACAGTCAGCAAAACCCTACACTTCATAGGCTTATACCTTCCCTTCCTTCCTCCATCCATTAGAGCTGTAGTTCTCAACATGGGATATTAGTACCCCTGGGGGTACCTTTCTCCCTCACAGTCCAAATACGCCGGCCATGATGGGCATGAGCCAGATTCACTGACATGGCCTTTCCTTTCACCAGACTTTGGGTCATAAGGCTCCCAGCTAAGCTGGAAAAAAACATCCGCAGCTTTTCAAAGCTGTTTGCTTAGTGCCCCTCATGCTCGTGTGGATGATTGCATCACAATCCAGTAGACAGGATGTGGGAGTTAGAGCAACGGAAAAGCAATACCAGCTGTAGACTCCCCAGGAAATTAGTATTGTCTGAGTGTAACTAAGAATAATGCACTTATTCAGGCATATTGTGTCAAAATTAGGCCCTGAATAAAAAAAATAAGGCTTTCAAAGCAAAATGGCTCATTGATACGTGGCCGTGACACATATACAGGAAGTTACTCACAATAACGTTATTCAGCTGTTATTACCACAATTACTAGTGTACTCAGGAGTATATAAGACCTGCGACTCCCCCTGGTGGCTGAAAAATTACACTTCAGACCAACTGGAAAGGATATTGAGCAGTAGCCTACATTGACAAAGACATAATTGAAAGGAAGCCACTATAGTCATGTGCAGTGATCATTGTTTGTAATCTCCTCATCCCAAGGCTATTCCACATGAGCTTAGAGGACGTATAGTGCAGAAGAATTATCACTGACATTAGAGATCAGTACAGTGCCTTGGCAACAGACTCCAGTGTTACCGATTTTTTATCATGAGTACGTCAACTAGATAAGTCAATTTGTCAAGAGTGATGGTCTCAAATTCAGTATGTGTGATCAATAAGAAACACCTAACCCAAATAAAGGGTCCCCTTTAGCTATATACAGCATCATTCATTCTATGGCTGAAAAACAGCTTCTATCTCAAGGCCATCAGACTGTTAAACAGCCACCACTAACATTGAGTGGCTACTGCCAACACACTGTCAATGACACTGACTCTACTCCAGCCACTTTAATAATGGGAATTGATGGGAAATGATGTAAATATATCACTAGCCACTTTAAACAATGCTACCTTGTATGTTACTTACCCTACATTATTCATCTCATATGCATACGTAGATACTGTACTCTATATCATCGACTGCATCCTTATGTAATACATGTATCACTAGCCACTTTAACTATGCCACTTGGTTTACATACTCATCTCATATGTATATACTGTACTCGATATCATCTACTGTATCTTGCCTATGCTGCTCTGTACCATCACTCATATATCCTTATGTACATATTCTTTATCCCCTTACACTGTGTATAAGACAGTCGTTTTTTGGAATTGTTAGTTAGATTACTTGTTCGTTATTACTGCATTGTCGGAACTAGAAGCACAAGCATTTCGCTACACTCGCATTAACATCTGCTAACCATGTGTATGTGACAAATAAAATTTGATTTGATTTGATATGGACAAAGACCATTCAAGTGTTCAAGATCTTGGGGTCACTTAGCGATGTCCTTGTTTTTTAAAGAAAAGCAAATTTTTTGTTCAAAATAACAAATTGATCAGAAATACAGTATAGACATTGTTAATGTTGTAAATTACTATTGTAGCTGGAAACGGATGATTTTCCTTTGTTTCTGGCCATTTTGAGCCTCTAATCGAACCCACAAATGCTGATGCTCCAGATACTTAACTAGTCTAAAGGACAGTTTTATTGCTTCTTTTATCAGCACAACAGTTTTCAGCTATGCTAACAATTGCAGAAGGGTTTTCTAAATGATCAATTAGCCCTTTAAAATGATGAGCTTGGATTAGCTAAAATGCTATTAGAACACAGGAGTGATGGTTGCTGATAATGGGCCTCTGTACACCTACGTAGATATTCCATAAAAATAAACATCTGCTGATTACAGTTACAATAGTAATTTACAACTGTCTACACTATTTCTGATCAATTTCATGTCATTTAAAGAGACAAAAAAAAAAGTGTTTTTCTGGAAAAGAAATACATTTAAGTGACCCCATACTTTTGAACGGCATATTTTACTCAGTTGTTCCTGGGACAGGAATTGGACAGAGGACACTACACAAAATGTCACAAATTACTACATTACAGGCTGGTGTATTCAACATTTATTTTGTCATTTTAAAAACCGTTGAGGATTCTCAATATAAATACGTCTCTCCCACACACACACACAATAAGCTGTACACATGCGCTCACACACACACACTTTCCCTCAACCCCACACACTTTCACTCAACACAGGCCCCTGAATTGGATCTCAAAATGTGCAATCACAACAAAAGAACAATAAACTGCATCATTTGGTCTCCTTAAGTAGTCCTCTCAACGACGGTCAGAGATTCCATCAATCTGGGGTGTATTCACTAGGAACCAAACGAGACAACTGGGAGGGACCTAAATAAATTTTCAAATAAAACTCATTTCAGTTGCAAGTCTTCTATAGCAAAACTTTTTGCACTAATGAATACACCCTTGAACACATTAAAAAACACATTCAACCTGCTTGGGTCCAATGTCATAGCAAATAATTATGTAAATGAAGGGTCCATGATTGGAGATTAGAAATTAAAGGGATGGGATAAACATGTCCACGACAGTACATTTAGGGTAGATGAGAATGGCAAAAAGGTATATACACTGAACAAAAATAAGCGCAACATGTAAAGTGTTGGTCCCATGTTTCATGAGCTGAAATACAATATCCCAGAAATAAGCACAAAAAGCTTATTTCTCTCAAATGTTGTGCACAACTTTGTTTACATCACGGTTTGAGCATTTCTCCTTTGCCAAGATAATCCATCCACCTGACAGGTGTGGCATATCAAGAAGCTGATTAAACAGCATGATCATTACACAGGTACAACGTGTGCTGGGGAAAATTAAAGGCCACTTAAAATGTGCAGTTTTGTTACATTATACAAAACCACAGATCTCTCAAGTTGAGGGAGTGTGCAATTGGCATGATGACTGCAGGAATGTCCACCAGAGCAGTTGCCAAAAAATTTAAAGTTCATGTTTTAGAGAATTTGGCAGTATATCCGACCGGCCTCGCAACCACACCAGCCCAGGACCTCCACATCCAGCTTCTTCACCTGTGGAATCCTCTGAGACCAGCAGCCTAGACAGCTGATGAAACTGTAGGTTTGCACAACCGAAGAATTTCTGCACAAACTGTCGGAAACCGTCCCAGGGAAGCTCATCTGCATGCGCGTCATCCTCACCACGGTCTTGACCTGACTGCAGTGGCCACTGGCACGCTGGAGAAGTGTGCTCTTCATGGATGAATCCCAATTTCAACTGTATCGGGCAGATGGCAGACAGCGTGTATGGCGTTATGTGGGTGAGTGGTTTGCAGAGTGCCCCATGGTGGGGGTGGGGTTATGGTTTCGGCAGGCATAAGCTACAGACAACTAACACAACTACTTTTTAAAGCAGTGATGAAGACCTTGAGGCCGATACATAAAGCTAAAGAGCAGTGATACTAGCAAGAACATTGTGCAGGTTTCTTCTTTTTTCTCACTGAAGGCAAGTTGAATGTCATGACAAGATCCTGAGGTCCATTGTCACTCCTGTTTCAGCATGATAATGCACAGCCCCATGTCACAAGGATCTATACACAATTCCTGGAAGCTGAACATGTCCCAGTTCTTCCATGGCCTGCATGACACCCGTTGTGCATGTTTGAGATGCCCTGGATCAAGGTTTAAGACAGTGTGTTCCAGTTCCTGCGAATATCCAGTAACTTTGCATAGCTATTGAAGAGGAGTGGGACAACATTCCACAGACTGCAATCAACAGCTTGATCAACTCTATGCAAAAGAGATGTTGCTCTACATGATGCAAATGGTGGTCACACCATATACTGACTGGTTCTGATCCACGCCCCTACCTTTTTTTTAAGGCATCTCTGACCAGATGCATATCAGTATTCCCAGTCATGTCAAATCCAGATTAGCGCCAAATGAATTTATTTCGATTGACTTTTCCTTATATGTACTGTAAATCAGTACAATCTTTGAAATTGTTCCATGTTGTGTTTATATTTGTTACGTGTATATGGGAAGCAACTGATAGATACAATGTGCTTGGACTGGGGATGAATCAAATGTGATCAAAAACATCTGTTAAATCACTCTTCTGTCCAGTGATTCGGTCTTTCATTGTTTGTATGGATAAGGGATGTAAAAACAAAAATAACTAATGGGAGACTTAGCGGTCAAATTTCCTTTCCATATTGAGGGAGATTATTCTGATTTTGTTTATTGCCATGTTAGTTAGCATCAGTTTGTAGTCACTTCCCTTTTACAGATAGGCCCTTCCGGAGAATGATGAACAGTCTGGTTTGCCCTTGTGCAAAACACTTCACTAAGATGCCTTGCCTAGTTCAATCTTCTTCTGGATGGCTTTTGCCGAGTGGTATATCAAGGAATCAATTAGTCCAGCCACTGGGAAAAAAGATACAAGATAAGGCATTTAACATGACAAATAGTTGGACCACCATCCAAAAGGCTCATTCCAACAAACTACTACAGTGCCTTGCAAAAGTATTTCAGCCCCCTTGGCGTTACTCCTATTTTGTTGCATTACAACCTGTAATTGAAATGTTTATTTATTTATTTGGATTTCATGTATTTGGACGTACACAAAACAGTCCAAATTGGTGAAGTAAAAAAAATTATGGAAAAGTGGTGCGTGCACCTCCTTTGCTATGAAGCCCCTAAATAAGATCTGGTGCAACCAATTCCCTTCAGAAGTCACATAATGAATTAAATAAAATCCACCTGTGTGCAATAAAAACATAATATAAAAAACATGTTCTGAAAGACAACACACACACACACACACCACCCCCCCCCAAGAGTCTGCAACACCACTAAGCAAGCAGCACCATGAAGACCAAGGAGCTCAAAACAGGTCAGGGTCAAAGTTGTGAAGTACAGATGGGGGCTGGGTTACAAAAAAAATATCAGAAACTTTGAACATCCCACAGAGTCCATTATTTAAAAAATTGAAAGAATATGGCACCACAACAAACCTGCCAAGAGAGGGCCGCCCACCAAAACTCACGGACCAGGCAAGGACAGCGTTTATCAGAGAGGCAACAGACCAAAGATATCTCCGCTGTGGAGCTTTGTAGCTCCTTCAGGGTTTGGAGTATCTGTCCATAGGACCACTTTAAGCTGTACACTCCAGAGCTGGGCTTCACAGAGGAGTGGCCTGAAAAAAGCCATTGCTTAAAGACAAAAAATGAGAAACGCATTTTGGCAAACACCAAATGTGTTGTGGGAGACTCGCCAAACATATGGAAGGAGGTACTCTGGTCAGATGAAACTAAAATTGAGCTTTTTGCCATCAAGGAAAAAACTGTCTGGCGCAAACCCAACACCTCCCATCACCCCCACACTGAAACGTGGTGACAGCATCATGGTGTGGGGATGTTTTTCATCGGCTGGGACTGGGAAACTGGTCAGAATTGAAGGAATGGATAGCGCTAAATACAGGCAAACCAGTTTCAGTCTTTCAGAGATTTGAGACTGGGAAGGAGGTTCACCTTCCAGCAGGACAATGAACCTAAGCATACTGTTAAAGCAACACTCAAGTGGTTTAAGGGGAAACATTTAAATGTCTTGGAATGGCCTAGTCAAAGCCCAGACCCCAATCTAATTGAGAATATGTGGTATGACTTAAAGATTGCTGTATACCAGCGGAACCCATCCAACTTGGAAGGAGCTGGAACAGTTTTGCCTTGAAGAATGGGCAAAAATCCCAGTGGCTAGATGTGCCAAGCTTATAGAGACATACCCCAAGAGACCTACAGCTGTAATTTCTGCAAAAGGTGGCTCTACAAAGTCTTGACTTTGTGGGGGGTGTGTGAATAGTTATGCACTCTCAAGTTTTAGTTTTTTTGTCTTATTCCATGTTTGTTTCACAATAAAATATATTTTGCATCTTCAAAGTAGTAGGCATGTTGTGTAAATCAAATGGCGACCCCCCCCTTAAAAAAAAAGAAATACATTTTAACTCTAGGTTGTAAGGCAACGAAATAGGAAAAATGTCAAGGGGGTGAACACTTTCACAAGGCACTGTACCTCCAGTAGTGCATAGTATACACTACCTTCAAACTGAGAAAGCCATCACTAATTAAAAACAATATTAAAATGATTAAAGATGTATTGAGTGACATGTTTGCTGCATTTGAAATATGGGATTGCAGAGGTGCCAACCTGTAAATACACCTCCTACGATGGCACACAGTCCTGTAAGAAAATGAGTGAATGATCTGAAAAAAAGAGCAAAACATGTTTGATATAACACACGGATTTTCCATTGAGGGTCATGGACACCACACGTTGAACATCTCATGCCAAAATTACGGGCATTAATACAGAGTTGGTCCAACCTTTGCTGCTATAACAGCCACCACTCTTCTGGGAAGGCTTTCCACTAGATGTTGGAACATTGCTGCGGGGACTTGCTTCCATTCAGCCACAAGTGCATTAGTGAGGTCCGCACTGATGTTTGGCGATTAGACCTGGATCGCAGTCAGCATTCCAATCCATCCCAAAGCTGCTCGATGGTGTTGAGATCAGGCCTTTGTGCAGGCCAGTCAATTTTTTCCACAAAAATCGACAAACCATTTCTGTATGGACCTTGTCTTGTGCACGGGGGCATTGCCATGCTGAAACAGGAAAGGGCTTTCCCCAAACTGTTGCCACAAAGTTGGAAGCACAGAATCATCTAGAATATCATTGTATGCTGTAGAGTTAAGATTTTCCTTCACTGGAACTAAGGGGCCTAGCATGTGAAAAACAGCCCCAGACCATTATTCCTCCTCCACTAAACTTTACAGTTGGCACTATGCAGTCGGGCAGGTAGCGTTCTCCTGGCATCCTCCAAACCCAGAATCGTCGGACTGCCAGATGGTGAAGTGCAATTCATCACTCCAGAAAAACGTGTTTCCACTGCTCCAGAGTCCAATGGTGGTGGGCTTTACACCACTCCAGCCAACGCTTGGCATTGCATATGGTGATCTCAGGCTTGTGTGCACGGCTAATAGGCCATGGAAACCCATTTCATGAAGCTCCCGATGAACAGTTCTTGTGCTGACATTCCTTCCAGAGGCTCGGTATTGAGTGTTGCAACCGAAGACCGATGATTTTTTACACGCTACGTGCTTCAGCACTCTGCGGTCCCATTCTGTGAGCTTATGTGGCCTACCACTTCTCAGCTGAGGAGTTGTTGCTCCTAGACGTTTCCAGCTCTAGCAGGGCAGAAATTTGACAAACTGACTTGTTGGCAAGGTGACATCCTTTGACGGTGCTACGTTGAAAGTCACTGAGCTCTTCAGTAAGGCTATTCTACCACCAATGTTTGTCTATTGGGATTGCATGGCGGCACGCTCAATTTAATGCACCTGTCAGCAACGGGTGTGGCTAAAATAGCTGAATCCACAAATGTTACGGTCTCCACATATACACAAAATAATGTTTGAAGCTACCTACCTCTGTTTCTCTGTGAATTTGACCATCATAGGGGAGAGTTCATATAATACAAACACACCAGGTAGGCCCTGGTCTCCGATCAACCCATTGGCTACTTTCTCATGTCGCGTTACAGAGAATTGGTTTGTTTTAACCACCTGTAAGACAAGTAATACAACAATGTCCTTGTTTGATGCCCAAGTACCATGTAAAAGGAAATATAAAATACAATTCACTCAATTTAATCTGATATAGCGATAAGATTAACTCTGTGAAATACCTACATTTCATTGCTGTCATGTACAACATATACTCACCTCTCCATCCCATTTCACATAGATGGTTGGGACAATCTTCACAAAGTACTGATACATCATGGAAGCTGGAATAAAACAGATTTTTCTATCATTTGCTGAGGTCGAGCACATGTAGTCTGGACAAATGCAACATTACTCTGCATGAACACGAGGTACTATAGCTTTAACATCACATCATTATCTGGCTACACACCACCTCAGCTAACTGTCGACTCCAAGTAATGGCCGCCTGCTAGAAAAGCATTTCAAACATCATCGAAAAAGAAAAGGTTGTCTTCAAGTGACTGATAACCGTAGAATTAGAACATAGGCGCTCTATGCTGATAAAACCTACATTTCACTATAAACCATGTCAAAGACAATACAACTATTCTTAGCGTGGTAATTAATATATATATTAATGACCATGCATAGATATTTCATACGGAACAAGGATATTTTGTATAGAAACAAGTATATTTTAAGAACTGGTTTAGTCGTCATATGCTGCTGGTGAGTCAACTTTTTAATGCAGAAGGATTGTTACTCAATTACGAGGAGATAGATCATTTTTTTCTCGTTACAATATCCCGGTTACACTTAGAGTTCGCCATAGTCTTTGATAGTACTCCATCTGTAACTCAGGTTGTTCAGAGGTAACAAGACCTTGTCTTATTGAGAACTGGATTAAGAGAATGTGACTCTACAATAGGAAACATATGTTTCTCCTTGCTCCCTCAGAACAACAGATCTATACGTGCTTTATTTCAAAGGGATTTTGTATCAATACCTTGTCACAATTTACTGGAGTACATTTGTCAATAATATCTGTTGGAATAAAAGTCATTATTACCACACAAATACCTGCTTGTTAAAGTCAGAGGCCTCAGAATTATTACCTGAAGAAACTCAGTCATTAACTGTAGTTTGTGTTGAGCATCCAGAAAGAGTTCGGCATTTATATTGGCGTTGTCAACATGTAAAGAAATTATGGAAAGATATCTATTGTTCTATAATTGTTAATATTCTTGATGACTTGTTTGTTATGGGAAAATGTGCTGCTCGGTTTCCTTAACTATAATAAGGATAAAGAAAAAGAATTATACATCTTAAATCTAAATTGTTCCAACAGCAAAATGTCATTCATAAATGTAAATTCACACAAAAAAACAACAAAAATAAATCTTCCATGTTTTCTATAAGGAGTACATTAAGACCATTCTACTCCCAATAAGAAAGCTGTTAAAACAATCAATACTTGTGTCTTAAGGGCTTTGTATAATCTGCAATTAGTTGTACCCCTAGCATGTTATCATTGTCTGTTTGTATACTTCTTGTATGTATGGCTCCCGAGTGGCTCAGCGGTCTAAGGCACTGCATCTCAGTGCAAGAGGCGTCACTACAGTCCCTGGTTCGAATTCAGGCTGCATGACATCCAGCCGTGATTGGGAGTCCCCTAGGGCGGCACACAATTGGCCCAGTGTCGTCTGGGTTTGGCCGGGGTAGGCAGTCATTTTAAATAAGAATTTGTTCTTAAGACTTCCCTAGTTAAATAAAATATGTTCCTGCAAAAAAAAATAATTGTGTACACACATCCTTTCAAGGTCTTCAAGGCCACACCAAGGTGACATGCTAACCAGTTAGCCAGCCAAAACTCAGCTAGCTGGGTAAACAGAAGCTTGAGATAAAAGGTGGACAAAGTTTAAAAGTCTGCATGCACGTCGCAACACATTAGTTAGCTACATATCAAAACCTGCTTTCGGTGTGCAAATAACGTTGCTAGCTAACTCCGCTAGCTTAGTTTGTCACTTAAACTTAACCACTTGTGTACTGTAAAAGCAGATTACAATTCAAATATCTAGCTGATAATCATGAAGTAAGATGTTTGATTTGTGTATATCTTGTTTCGTCCATTGTTGCCACTGTCCTGGCTGGAAGAAGGTTGAGTAAATGGGGAGGTCAAGCGTGAGGTAATACAGTAGGGGGAGAGAGTCCTTCTAAAATAATGCTCAAAAAAAAATAAAGGGAACACATCCTAGATCTGAATGAATTAAATATTCTTTACATAGTTGAATGTGCTGACAACAATCACACAAAAATGATCAATGGAAATCAAATGTATCAACCCATGGAGGTCTGGATTTGGAGTCACACTCAAAATTAAAGTGGAAAACCACACTACAGGCTGATCCAACTTTGATGTAATGTCCTTAAAACAAGTCAAAATGAGGCTCAGTAGTGTGTGTGGCCTCCACGTGCCTGTATGACCTCCCTACAACGCCTGGGCATGCTCCTGATGAGGTGGCGGATGATCTCCTGAGGGAGATCTTCTCCTCCCAGACCTGGACTAAAGCATCCGCCAACGCATGGACAGTCTGTGGTGCAACGTGACGTTGATTGAGTGAGACATGATGTCCCAGATGTGCTCAATTGGATTCAGGTCTGGGGAACGGACGGGCCAGTCCATAGCATCAATGTCTTCCTCTTGCAGGAACTGCTGACACTCCAGCCACATGAGGTCTAGCATTGTCTTGCATTAGGAGGAACCCAGGGCCAACCACACCAGCATATGGTCTCACAAGGGGTCTGAGGATCTCATCTCGGTACCTAATGGCAGTCAGGCTACCTCTGGCAAGCACATGGAGGGCTGTGCGGCCCCCCAAAGAAATGCCACCCCACACAATGACTGACCCATCGCCAAACCGGTCATGCTGGAGGATGTTGCAGGCAGCAGAACGTTCTCCACGGCATCTCCAGACTGTCACGTGCTCAGTGTGAACCTGCTTTCACCTGTGAAGAGCACAGGGCGCCAGTGGCGAATTTGCCAATCTTGGTGTTCTCTGGCAAATGCCAAACGTCCTGCACGGTGTTGGGCTGTAAGCACAACCCCCACCTGTGGACGTCGGGCCCTCATACCACCCTCATGGAGTCTGTTTCTGACCGTTTGAGCAGACATGCTCATTTGTGGCATGCTGGAGGTCATTTTGCAGGGCTCTGGCAGTGCTCCTCCTGCTCCTCCATGCACAAAGGCGGAGGTAGCGGTCCTGCTGCTGGGTTGTTGCCCTCCTATGGCCTTCTCCACGTCTCCTGATGTACTGGCCTGTCTCCTGGTAGAGCCTCCATGCTCTGGACACTACGCTGACAGACACAGCAAACCTTACCACAGCTCGCATTGATGTGCCATCCTGGATGAGCTGCACTACATGAGCCACTTTTGTGGGTTGTAGAATCCATCTCATGCTACCACTAAAGTGAAAGCACCGCCAGCATTCAAAAGTGACCAAAACATCAGCCAGGAAGCATAGGAACTGAGAAGTGGTCTGTGGTTATCACCTGCAGAACCACTCCTTTATTGGGGGTGTCTTGCTAAATGCCTATAATTTCCACCTGTTGTCTATTCCATTTGCACAACAGCATGTGAAATTTATTGTCAATCAGGTGTTGCTTCCTAAGTGATTTCACAGAAGTGTGACTGACTTGGAGTTACATTGTGCTGTTTAAGTGTTCCCTTTATTTTTTTGAGCAGTGTATATTGTTTTATGTATTCTCCAGACACTCGTCCTCACAAGAACGTACTCAAGAGAATGCACTCGGAGCATGAGTGTGGAGCACAGTAATATGCATATTGAGAAACATCCATTGACTTCTCAAACCCCAAATCCCAGCCTGGTCTGTTTCGCAAACGTTCCCGGGAAGTCTCTCGATGTTGCGCCTCTGGCTTTAGAAACTCTGTGGCTATATGGAGCCATTTTAAATGGGATTCGTGATGGGCTTTGCAGTTGGGATGGCAGCTGGTGTCATGTTTGGAACATTTTCCTGTATAAGGTATGTTAGTGAAGTGAACTACTTACCTTATACACGTAGGCCTATACTGAAATGCAAGACATAGAAAGAATGCCATAGTCTACTTGGCCATCACCGATTTCTTTACTATATCAGTTTTGATAAGACTATTGCAGCCATCCAAACTGCATATTGTAGATTGTTCAATTAGAACTCCAGTGTTATGTGATTTTGTTCAAATGCTGTATTCTTACTTCCCTCAGGGGTGGCATGAGCGACAGAGAGCAGATGGGAGGAGTTGGGAAGATGATGATGCAGAGCGGAGGCATGTTTGGTACATTCATGTCCATCTGCTGCAGAGACCACCTCTACGGCACTTACTTATAATTACACAACGGGACTTTTGTAATAACCTCTTATTCCCATGTCACAACTTCTCCATACTTCTTGGACAAAGTATGTCAAATGCTCTGATTTCAATTGCTGGTAGTAGGTCTAAGTCAAATGTTCGGTGTGGGGAATATGACAAATGGGATAATTACTAACCTTGTGGTGCCGCAACATCGGTGCCATCCAAAGGATTGACGATACCAGGGTAGTCCCTCCCAAAGGATAGATGCTTGATCAAGTGAGTCATGTTGATCTGTAGGACACAAGAAACACAAATAAGCGCTTAAAGGGGTATGGATAACACTGCCTTGGAAAGACAATACTTTCTTTTTTTTAAGTACTTACGTTGTCTAGTCCAAAGCTCTGCAGATCATGAACTGAAATTAAAATGAGACAATATGTCAGGAATGCTGTGATCTGATAGAACATCAGTTACTGTATATGTTCTGTATACTCAAGAGTATGAGGGTTTACTAGTCTCATCAAATCTACAGCTCTCCCATTACAAGTTATTGTTGAGCACACAGCCATCAAATGCAATGTGTTCTTGATTACTGCTTGTACCACCTCAATTAAAGATCAAACCAACAATCACACGCTGGTTATTCAAAAGGACAGTTTCAAATCAGTTAGAAGCAGCTTTGGTTGTCTTTACTAGGCTTTAAGTAACAGGGTGAATTCTGACAGACAACCTCTTCAAATACGAAGTTTGATATTTGACTGGACAATTTAGAAGGCAGTGATGTGAAGGGGATGTGGCCTGAGTGTCAGTCTGTTTGTGCCATCATGCCAATTCCTTGTAACTCAGCCTTTCCTCATTTGAGCAGAAGTCCACCCTCTCTCCTCCGTGACCCGGAAACTGATGTGGTCGAGGAGAGTGTCAATTTGTTAGTAGATGAATGGAAGAGTATCCTCCCCTCCTCGATAGCCACCTTTCATCGAGAATAATGTGTATCCTACTCGAGTCCTTCGCCTGAAGAGTTTGGATATCTACCACACCCCATTTGAAGCAGTTGTTTTTTTGAAGGAGAAAATCATGCAAACATTTAAAAAACGATATCCTACACACACCTTTGTACATATAAAATGTCATGCACAACTAACTAAATGTTCTCACTTGACACATTTTGGGATTCAACCCCTGTAAACTTAATTTGCCTGATGACGCGTGAGAGGAGAATAATTTCATACAAGCTCATTTTTCATCCACGTTCCTTCTCCTCGATTACCTTTGACCTTTTTTCAAAAGGAGGTGAGAGAGGACGCAGGAGTTGAGCAAATCCAATTGAGAAAAGGCACGGTCATGCCGAACTTGGTCTTTGGCTGGACAAGGATAGCAATGGAGTAGGCAAGAACACAAAACAATCTGGAACCAGGCTAGGGGGGGGTGATGTTTACTACAAAAATAAAAGCTACAAAATGATGGACTTACTTTCCACAGCGTGCACTGCAGAAAGAAGAGAGAAGAGTCACTATATGACGCATTTTGGGCTGCACAGAAAAAGCCCGTCCTTAAGAGGCTGGCCAAAGGCAATAAGCCTCTGAAGGGGGTTCATCACATCTGGTATTTCATTACGGCCAAATTCTTATCACAAGGAGATTGTCTGCTTAAAGGCAAAAACTAGACAGTGTAGTACTAGTCTACCGAATAAAATAGAAAATTAAAGCAGCTTTAAGCTGGTGAAGCATTTGCTCTAAGCTTTCGGTACACGTTGTTCATAATGACAAAGGACACCTTTCAATGCCTCCAAGCAAGTTGAGAGACTAGTACTTAGGGCTTACAACTTCATCTGGTTATGTACCATGTTACTTTATCAGCAATCCTTGACAAATTCTTAAGGTAAATCCTATGAAAACAGTACCTTCTATTTTTCTTCAATCACAAATGCATACCTTTAAATTAATTTGGCCTGTCTTCACAGTAACAAAGGTTACATCAGTGACATTGTAGTAACTTTTGTCAAGAAGCTCATCAAGATGACACCAATTGAATTTTTAAAAATCCATTTGCAAACTGATTGCAGAAAATGAATTGCAAACAAATTAATACATTTCACATTATTTAATTTTCAAAGAGAGTGTCATTGCAAAATAAGTATATTGGTGTTATTAGTAGGCAACATTTATGATGAAGCAAGTGAGTCTATCAATTTACAATCAAAATGTTATTTATAAGTGGGGGGAAAATAGCTACTTAGTTTGACACATTTTTTCACCTGTGCCACAAAGATAAAGGTCAGATGTTTTCATGAAATAAAAAATAAAGACAAATTAATGCCTAATGATTGATCCGGAGGAGGAAAGAATGGAAGAAGTTGAGAAAATGAAAGGAGTTATGAAAGAGAAAGACCATTTACCAAATGTTTCACTTCAGTGTTTAACTGGAAAGACTAGTAACGGATGCACTAGAAATGTCTTTACTGGTCTAGTGACAAAGTCTACACTACAAGAGGGTCTGGTACCCAAATCTGGTCTGAGATACAGACTAGTTTAATAAACCACAAGTTGTTTCTAGTAGCAAGTAATCAATTTTAGAATTCGAACCCAAATCAGTCAACCTGCTTCATCTAAGAAATTCAGAGGATTGATAGAAAGCACAGAACTTCTATTTTCCTTAGGTAGATCATTGATATCAGGTCTTACCATGAACATGGGACTGCTGGAAACTCTTTCCTGGGGCAAAGTGGAAATTTCCTGCCACCTAACAACAAAAGAGACAAATTGAAGAGTTCAGAAAAGTCTAACAATGAACGTAATATTTGCAGATTGAAAGTGTATGAATGCATTAAAGCACCTCATAAAATATTACATCTCAGTGGCAGCACATTTCCATCCCTAATTTTATTTAACCACATCTAGAATTCTGTTTCCAAAAAGTGATGATTCATTTCAAATCATGTTGTTTTCAACACTGTCTGACCATTTGAAAGCCAGGCAATTGAAAGTCGAAACATTGTCAGCCATTAAATAAAACGCATTCCTTCTATGAAGTGTTAACCAGTGTGTGAGTACTGACTATTCTTTCTGATTATGAACTTATCCAAAGCGTCAGTCTAAGACTAGTTACCTTGTTGACCTCAAGAAAGCCATATATCTGGCAGCCCTCGTTCTTCTGCTCCTGCATCTTCTGGCTAAAGCCCTCCCTCTTGCACTGCTCGATGGTGTCAGGGTTCTTGAAGGCCCAGCCCCGCCTGCGATACGCTTCCCGTACGTCATCACAGGTGTTACAGCACCTACAAAAAAGCAAAAGCATAAGTAATATGTCAATGTAACACGTACTATCACAATCACATTTTGGACAAAGGATTAGCTAATTTGGTGATAGTCTATGTTCTGCTCAAATAAGGGCTCAAAAAAGTACAAGCTTTCATGGATTCTTTCTAACAAGTCCAATTTCACAGGCAAGGGATTTAAGCTATGAGATTGACAGGGAAACCTCATTGTCTGTCTTTGGTCATGGGAAGTATGATCTGTGAAGCCTGGGAAGGCATTCTGGAGGGAATTCCGGTCATGGGAACTCACTTCAAATCCTCTGTCTCTGCTCCATAGCAGCTTTCACACCGCTCAGGATCTAGCTTACTAGGGTCAAAAATTTCACCTTCCTCTTGTCCCAAATCTACATGAGAGATGACAAAACAATATCCATGACCCAGTGAAAACATGAACTATTCAATACAATTCATATATCTTATTTTCCCAAGAGGGAAAACCTATGCTGTATTCCATGGTGTATAATGCTCTTCAAGTAATAGAACAGAATTAGAAGCAAGCTATTAGCAATATGGTTACCATGTTTCTCTGCCTCTGTAGTGACAGGATTGCCATCCTTGTCGAGCCTTTGCTTGAACAGGTTGTGTTCCACATCCAACTGCTGCTCTCCAGCAACATCCATGGCATCAATGCTGAGATCTGAAGGTGATGTTACAAATGTCATATAGTTCAACTGTGAAATACCCATATTGTTTCATGCATAACCCCCCAAAAGATTACTTTAGATTTTACGGAAGCATTTTGTCAATTTATGCAACTGTTTGATAATATCACAGAAAAACGCACATATAGGGGTTAATTGTGCAGGTGTAAGTTTGTCAAATGTGATGATGCATGCTAGGTTTTCTAAAGTTACTTACAGGCACACGGCATGTTAGGAAATATCACATTAATGTTGATTTTCAGTTTGTCTCCTCGTGATGTGTCCACAAACAATTCAGGATGGACCTGTGTTGGCAGAACAACATTCATATTTTGCAAGTCATAAAACAGTGGTATTTAAAATGCGGACCGGGCCTCATAGATTAAGCAAACGTTATGACAGATGGCTAAATAATTATAACAGAACATAAAATTATAGTGATGTTCCAATTATCCTCAAACAGGCTAGCCAAAAGGATTCGACTCGTTCATTTCTCTCGGTTGGAAAGGCCCTGTGCCGGAATGTGGACAGCCAGAGCTCAGCGCAGTAACGTTATATGGCTGGGAAAACCTACCTCAATCCCTAAATGATTAAAGGTGAATCGAGAAAATTGAAATAGTGCTAGTTTAAATAAACATCAGTTTTCGTCAGAATGCTAGGCTAGGTAATACTAAAGCAACAAACTGCATTCAACACTTCCGGTAGTAACTCAACCAAATGCTAGGTGTACCATTTTAATGGAATCTAATGGGTGTTATAGCATTAGCTAGCCTAGCATGCTGGCATAAACGGCAATTCAATTCAAATCTAGCAGTATTTCAATCTTCTCGAGTCACCCTTCACAATTTCGGGATGAATATGTACAACGACATATTCCATCCCGTGATTGAAGTACATTATCACAGCCTAACGTGATCATTGACAGCTGCCTTGAAGGACACAAATAAAACATGCTGTATGCTATTAATATCAGTGAAATGTGGGTTAAACTGACAACAGGGTGAAGAGCAGAAATCCCAACTATCAAGCAAGTCTCAGCAATGAAGAATTGAGTGTGCGGGGGAGATTTTCGGCAAAGCACCATTCCGACTCAAGAGACAAATGAACTTGAGTAGGATCCTTTAGGCTAGTCATTGCATTTCAGCACCATGTCCACCATTGGAATGTTGCGCATTCCCAGTTGCCCTGGTGGCAATTAACTACCTTTGATTACAAAAAAAAAATTGCAATGGGATCAGCTGAAAAAGATTTGAATACCACTGTTATAAAGTATACAAACCACAATAAATTGTGGCATGCAAAGTTGGCTAGGCTTGCTAGCTGTTATAGTTACTTGTCATAGTTCTCCATTAGAATATCCTTCCGTTTACAAGTGTGATCCATACAGAGCTAGCTTCTTACCCACGTATTTGACTGGCACACTTAGCATGTTCCCTGACTATTTTTAGAAGATGTAACGTTACATTAACCTACCTCCTTAGTGAGATAATACTGCAACTCTGAGAAGAACAGGATCAACATGATGAGACCACTTATGATGGTGACTTCAAAAAGGGGAAAGAAAAAGTCAGAATATCACCAAATCCCATAGAATTTTTGCAAACGACATAGTAATATGTTCTGTTCTCTAGTCTGACAGATCTAGAATGCTAGTCCTACTAACTAGCTACTGGGGACAGTATGTGTTCTGCAAGTAGCTAAGCGCTATCAAAAGTCTTCCCAAAACCACTTACCCGTAGCTCCGCCGCATGTTTTAATTCGGAAATCCTCAAGAGTTTTCGGATAGGCATCAAATTGTTTTAGTTTATGTAGTGTGTCCATCTTCTTTCACACCGTGGGCTGAAATAATTCCCGATACACATCAGTTCTCAACATTTACTTCCGGTACACAAGGCATACGTATTGAACCAATCAGCGCCGACCACGTAGCGGCCCGTGTATACCACCAAAGACGTTCTATTATATTGACAAGATAGTCGAGTAACCATTCTAACAATAGAGGAGTTGACGTACGATGCCTCCCGCCTGCCATGTTGGAAGACCACCCCATTAATTACTCGACAACAACAGCAGAGTAGCCTAGTGGGTAAAGTGTTGGACTAGTGACCAGAAGGTTGCAAGTTCAAACCCCCGAGCTGACAAGGTACAAATCTATCTTTCTGCCCATGAACAGGCAGTAAAACCAACTGTTCCTAGGCCATCATTGAAAATAAGAATTTGTTCCTAACTGACTTGCCTAGTTAAATAAAAAATACACCAAACTGCATGGTAACAGTGCCTAAAACAAATTGATTCATTTTGAGTAGTTACCTGCAGGAAAGACAATGGGGAAAAAACATGTTTACAAGATTCCCTGCAATCATAAAACACCATTGGTGACACTAAGATAAAACTCAAGAACTGTCGCAATAGCAAAGAAACCTTTTGCCAGTCAAGACCTGAACTCAGACAGCTGTCAGTAATGTAAACTCACTCACTTTTGTACATCGCCTTGGTCCGTACAATTGCCCTTATTTTAGCGCCCAAAAAACGTAATACTTCCAGATCAACTGTAATGACAATACCATTGTTAAGCACAATTTCTCCCCTTTCCAACATAATCAATTTACATGACCTAAACGCTGCCCGTTTCTGCATAATTCGAGAAGGCAATGAGCCCTGTCGGGTCTTTTTAAAAATGGAGGGTGGGGAAGCGAAACTAATGTGTGACAGTGAGAAGGAGAGATGTTGTGTGGGAAAGTTGTTTTTTTTCACTCGATCTGTCCAACTTATCACCTTATCACCTCTAAAATGTAAATAAAACACTATAAAGAGTTTATATAATGTGTGATTTACCTATTTGAAGGTTTGTGTCGAATTTGAATCGGGTTTTTAGGGCGGTGCTAAAGTGATCTTAGAAGTAAACAGCAGCTTTGAGAATGATGATTGCATACAATGATGACGCAAAAAATGACTAGGTATGCCCCCCTTACCCCGTCACTGTCCATTTCTTGTTTTTAAAGGATGACAGAAGTGCTACACCTGGTGGTGAGAGATTGTAAGACAGAAATAGTTGCTTTATGCGTGCTGTACGTTACGACATGACACGTCACGATGTAACGGAGGGTCCGTTTTTTCAACTTTTCTCCAATACTATAGAGCCATTACCATGTCGATCAACGCTTGAATAGAAACCTAGTTCACACCCCCAATTTTGAAGTCAACATAGTCGCTACAGTCCCATTAGTTTTCTTTGTAGCCTTGTGTGAATTTTGCAGTTGCGCACATTTGTACAGAATGGGGTGAGTTTACGTTAACTGGTCTGCTACAATAATTTCATCACTGGTAAATCAAGTCTGATCGATTTCGAGTTTAGTTTAGCTGTTAAAATAACCAGTTAATAACAACATTCAGTTATCCAAAATTAGCTGGCTAGATAGCTTGTAGTCTATCATCGCATTTGCAGACAAATGCAAGCATACTATTCCTAATGTTATGAGTAAATTGGATAGTGATAATTTAGGTTATTAATAAGCGCGTAGTGTCAGGGTTATAGGCTATATCAGAGACGTGGACTTTAGTAAGCATTTTATTTTATTTTATTATACTACACTTTATATGACTGCAGAAATGAGCAGAATCTCATTCAATATGATGGTAGCCTAGACCTACTCTACTGACACTAACAACAGATCAATAAAAACTACCTTGTCTTGAATGCAACCATGTAATCTAGCCCTATTAAAAAGGGGTCCTGGCTAAAAGGGATCCAGCTATTGTCAAATTGGTTCAAAATATTTTTGTTTGTTTGCATTTTAGCTAACCCTAACACATTTCTTATACATAACCTAATTCTCCAAACCTGCTGCCTAAATTCTCATAATCTGCTATGAAATGTCAAATATCATGTTCATTTGACAAAAACTGGATCCCTTCTAGCTTTGACCATGAAAAGGAGAGAAGCAAATTGTACAATATGACGTCCATATAGCCTGGAGGACATTATTGTAAAAAATAAAAAAATAAAAATAAAAAAACAGTGGTTATCATATATTAATTTATTCATATGATAACCCAATGATAATTTGTTTAAATTTATTCATAGGAGCAGGGAAAATGGATGGACATTACAGAATACGACAAAAGTCTCAATGTGATAGGACAACCTGTGTTGACTATTGGTTGTTCAAGACAAACAATAAATTCAATATTTATATGACACTAAAACACGTGAATGAATTAAACATAACAAAACAATTAAGAGCCCTGATGGTATAGGTGACCTGAAGCTTTTCATTGGTTTATGTACTACTGTAGGTTCACCAGCTGACCTCTATCAAGACACCCATGTCGACTGGATTCCCACCGTGAAGATGAGCAATGCAGCAGCAGCATCAGATTCTGCTTCAACAACTTTTTCCTTTTCCAGATATGAAAGGAGACATCCCTCCAATTATATGAGATGGTTGTTATATGTGGTGCTTTGGTCAATCTGAACGATTCTGTTGTGCCATATGAGTAGAGGACCTTCACCTTGTCGTCATGACAAAAGTGCCCCCTTAAACCATATTAATATATAAAATGCAATTTTGAAAGTGTAAAAGACTATTGTTTATGATATTGCGAAAAAGAAGGTGAAAATCTTACACACTTGTTCTATAAATGTAAATCTTTGATAGATTTTTTGGAAAACCTTGCAGAATACTTATTTAGCTTTTTGAACCCTACCCATGTTTTTGGCATGAGGCATACAATATGTTAACATTGCAATGATAACAAGACCATTGAAATGAAGGTTTTTATTCTTGTTGCCAAATACTTTGAACACAAACAAAAATGAAAGAATTCTATACCAAAATTACTCATATTTATGATTGAATTTAATCATCTTGTTAAAACTTCTTGGTGACTGGGGGGCAGTATTGAGTAGCTTGGATGAAAAAGGTGCCCAGAGTAAACTGCCTGCTACTCAGCCATTAAAGCTAGAATATGCATATAATTACTATTTTTGGATAGAAAGCACTCTGAAGTTTCTAAAACTGTTTGAATGATGTCTGTGAGTATAACAGAACTCATATGGCAGGCAAAAACCCGAGAAAAAATCCAACCAGCAAGTGGGAAATCTGAGGTTGGTCGATTTTCAACTCATTCCCTATTGAATATACAGTGGGATATTGGTCGTGTTGCACTTCCTAAGGCTTCCACTAGATGTCAACAGTCTTTAGAAACTTGTTTGAGGCTTATACTGTAAAGGAAGGGCTCATAAGGGCCACTGTTTGAGTCAGTGGTCTGGCAGAGTGCCACAGGCTCATGACGCTCGTTCACGTGAGAGGTAGCTCCCATTCCATTGCTTTTCTACAGACAAAGGAATTGTCCAGTTGGGACATACAGTGGGATATTTTGCAAATAAATTTGCAAATAAATTAATTAAAAATCCTACAATGTGATTTTCTGGATTTTTTCCCCTAATTTTGTCTGTCATAGTTGAAGTGTACCTATGATGAAAATTACAGGCCTTTCTCATCTTTTTAAGTGGGAGAACTTGCACAATTGGTGGCTGACTAAATACTTTTTTGTCCCACTGTATATATTTAGTATTTTCTTATTTATACCTGTGTTTTGTTTTGTTTGACATGTTTGATGTAGGGATGTAAGTTGTTGATCGATGATATTTTTGTATAATAAATAAATACAAAATAAAATGTCCTCAAAGATAGAAGGCAGGTGGCAGTTTGCGAGATTGGGTGGGACCATTCTAGCCAATGAGATGGCAGAAACGCACGTGAACAAATCAAATCTTGTCACATGCGCTGATGACAACTAGTATAGACTTGACTGTGAAATGCTTCCTAACAATGCAGAATTTAAAAATAATAATACAAAATAAAATAGTAACACAAGAGGAATAAAATACACAAGAATGGAGTTATATAAAGGGAGTACCAGTACCAGATCAATGTGCAGAGGTACAAGGTTATTGAGGTAGATATGTACATGAAGGAGGGTTAACGACATGACAGATAATAATAATAATAATATGAGTAAAATAACGAACAAAGTAGCAGCAGCAAGTTATGAGTGTAAAAGTGTGTGTGTGTTGTGTGTAATGTGCATTATCTTGGAACAAGATGACGCCGAAGAACATAGCTGACGTTTTAATTTTCTCCCAACTAAATGTGCTATTGTTGTTGTTTTTTTGCGTTTTGTGTAACTTATTTTTTAACTTATTGTACATAATGTTGCTTATGACCGAAAATAACTTATGGACACCGCGGGCTGGATAAAACTTTTTCCTTTAACGAGTCCGACTAGAAGGATATCCTGCTATCACTGGAACAGTCCCAGATCCACTCCTTTTGTGTGAAGAAAAGATGCCGGAAAAGGGGTTCGCAGATCGGGCAACCTTCTGAGAATCAGTAGGCAAGCGAGTAAACTCCCACTGCCATCTGTTTCTCTTGCTAACGTGCAATATTTGCAAAATAAAATTGATGACCTACGATTAAGATTATTCTACCACGGGACATTAAAAACGGTAACATTTTATGTTTCACTGAGACGTGGCTGAACAAAGATACGGACAATATAGAGCTAGCGGGATTTTCCATGCACCGGCAGAACAGAGACACTACCTCTGGGAAGACGAGGAGTGGGGGTGTGTGTCCTTTTGTCAATAACAGCTGGTGCACGATGTCTAATATTAAATAAGTCTTGAGGTATTGCTCACCTAGGTAGAGTACCTTATGATAAGCTGTAGACCACACTATCTACCAAGAGAGTTTTCATCTATATTATTCGTAGCTGTCTATTTACCACCACAGAACAAAGCAGGGACTAAGACCACTCTCAACCAACTCTATAAGGCCATAAGCAAAGAAGAAAATGCTCAGAAGCGGCGCTCCTAGTGGCCGGGGACTTTAATGCAGGCAAACTTAAATTAGTTTTACCACATTTTACCTGCATGTCACATGTGCAAACCAGGGACAAAAAAATCATAGACCACCTTTACTCCACACACAGAGATGCATACAAATCTCTCCCCCGCACTCCATTTGGCAAATCTGTCCATAATTCTATTCTCCTGATTCCTGCTTACAAGCAAAAACTAAAGCAGGAAGTACCAGTGACTCGCTCAATACAGAAGTGGTCAGATGAAGCGGATGCTATACTACAGGACTGTTTTACTAGCACAGACTGGAATATGTTCCGGGATTTATCCAATGGCATTGAGGAGTACACCACCTCAGTCATCAGCTACATCAATAAGTGCATCGCTGACGTTGTCCCCACAGTGACTGTATGTACATTTCCCAACCAGAAGACATAGATTACAGGCAACATCTGCATCAAACTAAAGGCTAGAGCTGCCACTTTCAAGGAGCGGGAGACTAATCCGGACACTAATAAGAAATCCCGCTATGTCCTCAGACAAACCATCAAACAAGCCAAGCATCAATACAGGACTAAGATTGAATCCTACTACACTACGCTGATCCTTAACACTGGGGCCCCTCACGGGTGTGTACTTAGTCCCCTCCTGTATTCCCTGTTTGCCCACGACTGCATGGCCAAACACAACTCCTACACCATCATTAAGTTTGCTGATGACACTTCAGTGGTAGGCCTGATCACCGACAACGATGAGACAGCCTATAGGGAGGATGCCAGAGAACTGGCAGTGTGGTGCCAACAACCTCTCCCTCAATGTGAGCAAGACAAAGGAGTTGATCGTGGACTGTAGGAAATGGCGGGCCGAACAGGCCCCCATTAACATCGACAGGGCTGTAGTGGAGCGGGTCGAGAGTTTCAAGGTCCTTGGAGTCCACATCACCAACGAACTATCATGGTTCAAACATACCAAGACAGTCGTGAAGAGGACACAACAAAATATTTTCCCCCTCAGAGGACTGAAAAGATTTGGCATGGGTCCCCAGATCCTCAAAAGGTTCTACAGCTGCACCATCGAGAGCATCCTGACTGGTTGCATCACCACCTGGTATGGCAACTACTCGGCATCAAACTGTAAGGCACTACAGAGGGTAGTGTGAACGGCCCAGTACATCATTGGGACCAAGCTTCCTGCCATCCAGGACCTATCTAATAGGTGGTGTCAGAAGGCCCAAAAAATGGTCAGAGACTCCAGTCACCCAAGTTATAGACTGTTTTCTCTGCAACCACACGGCAAGCGGCACCGGAGCACCAAGTCTAGGACCAAAAGGCTCCTTAACAGCTTCTACCCCCAAGCCATAAGACTCCTGAGCAACTAAACTAATCAAATGTCCACCCAGACTATTTACATTGACCCCCTCCCACCCCCTTTGTTTTTACACTGCTGCAACTCGCTGTTCATTATCTATGCATAGTCACTTTACAAATGAGCTCGACTAACCTGTGCCCCCGCCCATTGACTCGGTACTGGTACCCCCTGTATATAGCTTCGTTATTGTAATGTACATTTCTTGTGTTACTTTTTGATTGATTTAAAAAACATTTTTGACTTTATTTTATTTAGTAAATATTTTATTAACTATATTTCTTGACCTGTATTGTTGTTTAAGGGCTTGTAAGTATACATATGTATTCGTCGCATGTGACAATTTGAAGGCCTATTGTAGGCGATTCTGGTAGGTTAATAAAAGCATGTTGTTCACAGCATAAACCAGCCTATTACCTCTGAAGTTCATTCATTTATTGGTGATGGATACTTTAACTGGATGTTTAGGCTACTGTTAAAGAGCTCACATAGGCTACTTCTCTGCCAGAGCACATGAAATAACTAGTCATACTGATGAGTTGGTAAGCACGTTGTAAGCAATTCCCTTATGATGTCAAGTTACCTCCCTACATATAGGCGGCATGTCCATAAGGCCAGGGGAAGCTTTCCCTAAAGTAAATTTGATTAAATTGCCAAAATTATATAGCCTAATTAGCCTACTCCTGTCTATACAGAAACAAATAAAATCATTAAAAATAGACTACTAAAGCATGATTTGGCCAAAGTGGATCATTAGCTTCTTACATTTTTTGTTATTGTTGCTGGTTCAATCGCATTAACTACAGTTGGAAGGAAAGGCAGCGCGAGGAATTTAGGCAGCTTGCATGGCAAATACCAAATAGATGATTGTTGAACTGTGACTTTCAGTGAACAGTTGGGGCCAGCCAGGCATATTGCTATATTTCAAAATACAACCGTGGGAAAACATAGTTTGCAAAGCAAATAGCTATTGCTGTAAAGAGAATATAATGAAAAGTCTCATCTGTCATTTAGTTATCCAAATAGTTAACTTAATTGAGCGAACAACAGTATAGCATATCTTATTGGCATAAGAAGAGAGCATCCGCCATATCCCCGGTGAGTGCGGACTGCGCATATTCACACTTGATAATTGTTGGGTCAGCGCCACTTAAAAGTTTGTTTTTGGACAATAATTTCCACCTCCTGTTAAGACGGACATATTCTATTTGTGTCTCCCCTTCTTGTAGCCCTAATATAAGGGAAGAACTGTAGGTTTTCATGTCACAATCTGTGAAGACTCAAAGCATTAACTCATGAATTATTAACAACTCAGGGAGTAAAACTATCAGGAATCAAGGTAAGTGTGAAGTAACAATGTTTATTATAACCACAGGGGCAGGCAAACGACAGGTCAAGGCAGGCAGGGGTCCATAATCCAGAGTAGGAGCGAAGGTACAAGGACGGCAGGCAGGCTCAAGATCAGGGACAGGCAGAGTTCAGTAATTCAGAGGTGGAGCGAAGGTACAGGACGGTAGGCAGGCTCAAGGTCAGGGACAGGCAGAGTTCATTAATTCAGAGGTGGAGCAAAGGTACAGGACGGCAGGCAGGCTCAAGGTCAGGGACAAGCAGAGTTCAGTAATTCAGAGGTGGAGCAAAGGTACAGGACGGTAGGCAGGCTCAAGGTCAGGGACAAGCAGAGTTCAGTAATTCAGAGGTGGAGCAAAGGTACAGGACGCAGGCAGGCTCAGGGATGGGCAGAATGGTCAGGCGGGTACAGGGTCAGGACAGGCAAAGGTCAAAAACCAGGAGGACGAGAAAAAGAGAGGCTGGGAAAAGCCAGGCGCTGATAGGACGCACGCTGGTAAGCTTGACAAACAAGACAAACTGGCGCCGACAGACAGAAAACACAGGTATAAATACCCAGAGGATAAGTGGGGAAGATGGGCGACAGATCAGGGTGTGACAGTACCCCACCCCCTCTAGGGATGCCACCCTGGATGATCAGCTTTCATGCTCAAGTCGTATTTACAAAGTTGTTGTGAAGATGGGGAGAGGTGTCTGTTATAAAAACATGTTCTGCGTTTTGACACAAAGATCAACTGTACTAGTTGTTCAGGCTCTGGTCTTGTCCCGTCTTAATTACAGTCCGGTAACATGGTCAGGATCAGCAAAGAAAGACCTAGCAAAGCTGCAGCTTGCTCAAAACAAAGCATTAAGCCTTGCTCTTAACTGCACACACAGAACTAACATCAACAACACGCATGATAGTCTGTCAGGGTTGTGGAGATATTTACTACGTCTCTTCAAGTCTTTTTAAGAAACATTTTTGTATTGAATATGCCTAACCACTCGTAGAGTCAGTGCTTAATTTGAGCCCAGGCCCTAATAAAAGCGATCAGTATTTAATCAAGTTGCTTCCGCAATGTGTTCCGGTACCTCAGAGTCACCCGGACTGCGTATAATCTATTTGCATTCACTTCGAACAGACATACCGTACATATCCCACCAGACATGCCACTATGGGTTTCTTCAGAGTACCCAAACAAAAAACAGATTTCATGTGTCGCTCAGTTATGTATAGAGCCATGTCATCATGGAATGCTCTGCCACCAGAGGTTACTCAGTTATGTACAGAGCCATGTCATCATGGAATGCTCTGCCACCAGAGGTTACTCAGTTATGTACAGAGCCATGTCATCATGGAATGCTCTGCCACCAGAAGTTACTCAGTTATGTACAGAGCCATGTCATCATGGAATGCTCTGCCACCAGAGGTTACTCAGGCAAAAAGCAAGTTTAGCTCTAAAAAAACATATAAAAAACATATTGTATTACAGCCTCTCTCTTTCTAAAGATCTAACTTAACTGTAATGTAAATAAGAATATGAATACATGAAGTGTGTAAATAGTCTTTTTGTTGTCTCTTGGTGTCTTTCCTATATACACTGAACAAAAATATAAAGGCAACATGTAAAATGTTGGTCCCATGTTTCTTGAGCTGAAATAAAAGATCCCTGAAATTTTTAAAACTATATAAAGATAAAAATACCACTGAAATTTTTAAAACTATATAAATATAAAAATAACACTCATAAATATCAAAAAGTAAGAAAGTCAAATAGAAACAAATTTTAGTATATAAATACAATAAAATGATTATTTAATTATTACCCTATTGCTAGTTAAAAAGGTTAAATAAAATAAAAAATAATAACACTATTACCCTATTGCTAACAAAAAACACACAAATAAAACAAAATTGCACAAATCCTATATCACACAAATAGAACCTGATTATTACACATCGAACAAGAAACACACAAACTGTCACACCCTGATCTTTCACCTGTCTTTGTGATTGTCTCCACCCCCCTGTGTTCTCTGTTTGTCTGTTGCCAGTTCGTCTTGTTTGTCAAGCCAACCAGCATTTTTGTGTCTCAGCTCCTGCTTTTCCCAGTCTCTCTTTTTCTCACCCCCCTGGTTTTGACCCTTGCCTGTCCTGACTCTGAGCCTGTCTGCCTGACAACTCTGCCTACCCTGAGCCTGCCTGCCTGCCGCCCGGTACCGTTGCCCCACCTCTGGTTTACTGACCCCTGCCTGCCTGCCTTGACCTGGTTTACTGACCCCTGCCTGCCTGCCTTGACCTGTCTTTTCCCTGCCCCTGTTGGATTATTAAACCATTGTTAATTTGACGTTGTCTGCATCTGGGTCTTTCCTTCATACCTGACACAAACTAAATTGCACAACTGCCATCTAAACCCTGACCTTTCTTGCCTTCCTTGATGCAAAGTCATCAAATACATCTTAAGAAATCTGCCCAGCAATTGCATGGTTAATACTGACGACAGTAAGGCCACTAAGGTGTTCCTGTGACATGGTGGACCTCGGGTAGGATTTGATGAGCTTCAGCTTTGACAAGCTCCTCTCTGCTTCAGCCACAGTCACTGGAAGAGTAAGACCAATTCTGAGAGCAGTCCACAAATTTGGATACATTTCTGAGAGCTCCCTTTCGTGTATACATATCAGCAGCTCAAGTAAGGTCATGGTCTTCAATGGCAAGTCAAGCAAGTTCTTCAGTTCCTGTGCAAGCTCTCTGTCATCCAAGTCTGAGTGTTCTTTATAGTGTAGTGTCATACTAAGAGCATCACATTGTTCTGTCAACTCCTGATTTTAGAGACTTTGGAAGGTTGACAGCACTCAAAACTTCTCTCCCACATTTTCCAATGTGGAAAATCTTTCCTGAATGGCTAAGGCTGCAGCATCAACAACGACATTGAAAAATGTCACCTCCAGCTTCTTCAGGGCATCACTCAAAGGCTCATCGAATGATTCTTATGAAAAATGCCACTTTGTGGACATCAGCCTTTTTTGTTGCAGAATGGCCTCTACATTCATACCCTCGCAAATATCCTTGGCTGACGTTTGTGTAGTCATAAAGCCCGTTGACCGGGAGCTGTTGAGACCTCTGTCTTTCTGAGAAGACTGACTGCAACATCCACATGCATACTGGGAGACTGCATCAGCTTGATCACATGTAAGAGCTGGCTCAAGATGTAATACCACACCCCTGTACAGATGCTGAAGTGGTATAATCCCACCTCCTCTGACAAGGACTGGGCCTCAAACTTTACCACTGGGTCTTTGGTTTGATCCCTCACCTCAATCTGTGCCTCTCTCAATGCCGCTGCCCGATACCTCAGTGGCTCGACACACTTAACTTTACTCTCCCACCTTGTCTCAGTCGACATCTTCAAAGTGCTGTCCACATGTTTTTTCAGGATGGCCCATCACTGTGTGGAGGCTGAGAACATGGTGTAGAGTTTGTGTAAGATGCCAAAGTAACCTGTGGCATCGACAGAACTTTTGGCAGCATCAGCCACAACCAGGTTCAATGTGTGAGCCCCACATAGAGCTCTTGGATTCATTTCCAGGAGTCTGGCTTGGACACCTTTGTTTTTGCCTCTCATGTTGGCCCCATTATCATAAGACGGTCCTCTGCAGTCCTCAAAATAACTAAAAATTCCTCTAATCTTTTGAGAATCAGGGATGCCAAATGTTGGCCTGTGGACTCCATAAAATGTTCCTTTATGTGGGGCTTCTCCTTCAGTGACAATTCTAATCACAACTGTTCAGTGTGGCTGACAACGGAGGTGCAATCTAGAATGATAGAGAAGAATTTTGCCAGCTTGATGTCCCTCACCATTATTGAAATGATCTTGCTGCTCAACAAATTTGGTGGCCAAAGTAGCTGGTGGTGTGACTCGAGGTCCCTTTTTGGACACGGTTAAAACGCCCCTTGTGCCTTAATGACATGCTAGCTAGCAACAGATCTGTTGTAACTAGCTAGCTACATTACTAAGCTTGCTGTGTTCTAAGTTGGGAGTAATTGTACAGCTTGCATTAATGGTGTCACGTTTCTATAACTAAATAGTGGATTACAAATAAGACTGATAGCGTTGTCAGATGTCACAGGCTGTCTACTACCTTAGATACGGATAACTGAGCGGAGCCACAGGCTAAGGCACTGCATCTCAGTGCAAGAGGTGTCACTACAGTCCCTGGTTCGATTCCAGTCTATCACATCTGGCTGTGATTGGATGGGAATCCCATAGGGCAGCGCACAACTGGTCCAGCGTCGTCCGGGTTTGGCCTTCATTGTAAATAAGAATTTGTTAACGGACTACCCTAGTTAAATTAAATAAAGTGATCAGAGATTGCACACGTTTTGATTAGTTTACAATTTAGTACTGGTGTTTGCCTGTCCCGCTAGCAAACAAAATTATTTTGTAAATGCAAGAATTGGCATTGCCAAGAAACGGAAGTGTTCAGAAGAAATATACACCATGTAAAAACCAGCTTCTCCCTCGACAGAGATTTATCATCTCAAAAACTAAAGCAGCACCTACATGTTGTGTAGAAAGTGTATGAGCCACAGAGAAGCGTGGTGTAGGTGCATTGCAGAATAACATTGTCACACGTAGTATCGGATTAAAACATGGTTTATTCAGTACACCAGTGTTAATTAAATATTTACACACCAAAGTGTAGAGACCCTATAACGTGACAGATTCACAACAGCACAAGAAGGTTGCAGGAACATACAATGACTCCGGTTGAGAATCCCCTCAAAAGAACTGGTTAGCCACTATACAAGTGTTTCCCCCAAAAAATGTGTGCCGTTGGGGTTACTGGAGTTGGGAAACACTAGACCACAACCTGGACACGTTTCGTTACAGTTCAAAACAAGTTGAGGTTGTGTTTACATCCTTCCCTTTTGGCAGAGAATACCTCTTTTTGAAAAGACCCCCATCAAGTGAATTAGGGCAACCATATCTTAAATGCATGTGAGGTTGTTTTTTTTAAATTAAAGATGGACAATTGCAAATCAGAGGGGTCAGAGTTCGAGCCGAGCAGCCACATGGGCAGGCAGAATGCAACTGTCCAGGTCTTTACTTGGGGGGCCTGTAAGCAATCTTCCTGCTCTTCAGCACAGACCACCTGTGCCTCTTCATGTAATAGACCAGAGGGACCAAGATGGCAGAACCCATGAGCAGCTGGGGGAAGAAAGAGTTTGAGTGAATTGGATCACTCCAGTCTTTTAAAATTATTTTTAAATGTTAGATACATGAAATTAAATGCAATGAATATATGAAAGCACTACTTGTCATGTATTAAAACAGTGATCACCAACCCGTGATCTTAAAGGCATTCTTCGTCAATCACCAAACATTTCAGTAAAAAAAAAAGGATAAAGGCTTGCACTCCTATTTATTAAATTTTTTAAATATTTGTCTTGCGCTGTTGGCGGTAGGTGCACTTGATTCAGAAGCCCGACGCACCAGGTAGGCAAAATGTTCCCATTTGCCTGAAGGGACAAACTCCGCCTGCTAAATCAAGTGTGCCTACTTCGCTGGGCAATTGGACAGCTCAAATCACTGTGCCTACAGCTTCCACGACCCAAGAGCAAAGTTCAATACGAGCCTACGTGAGATTTTATAACTAAAAACCATGACCAGAAAGAATAAAGCATAGAGCTGCTGTTTTTATGAGTTCATGTTTAAGTTTATTCAGCACTGTCATTGTTTTTATTCAACACTTTTTCTAAACATAAAAATACACTTCTCCCTACTTCTACTCGCTCTGCAATTAATTATTTGCAGCTAGTCGTGTCCATTTGAATAAAGAAATAACATGAATTTGTGCATGAAGCAAAAATAAATGCAGTGAGACTCGAGTTTCACCATCAGGTGGAAAGTGTCCCCCCTCTCTGGCCAGTCTCACATGAGGAAAGGAGAGAGTGCTCTCCCTTCTGCTCTCGGCTGAGATGGACCATCAGATGCAAGTGTACCGTCTGTCCAGTAAAATAAAAAAGCTAATTATTTATGCTCAGCTGTGCCTCGCAAGTGATATAGCAACTGATCTATTTTGTCATCAAAGTTCGAGTTTTGAAATATAATATGGTCTGAGAAGAACAATATTAGCAGGCCAAGCATAAATAATATTTAACTATCTACATTTGATAAACCTGACTGCATTTGACATTATAGTAACACCATTAAGTTACAAAAGAATTACAAGGCATGCCTCAAGAGTCCCTGGGGTGGAGAAAGCAAGAGTATCTCACCAGCGCAGGTCAGGAACAAAGAAAAAGGAAGACAATGAATCTAAGACCTGTTTATAAGCATCCAAGTTGTTTGGATTCAGAATCGGAATTGTTGACCAAAAGGATACTGTAAAAGTCAACTTCCAATGAGATAGACTTAGATGATGTAAAGGCAACAGAACCTCTACTACCCAGAGGTATGACAAGAGGGGGTCGGTGAGAATGCAGCATTCCTAAGACAGCAAAGGAAATTCTGGTATACAGTGTAAAGCAGTTGTGTCAAACTCATTCCCTGTAGGGCGTAGTGTCGGCAGATTTGTGGTATTTCCTTTCAATGAAGACCTCTACAACCAAGTGAGGGGAGTGATTGACTAATTAGTGACCTTAATTCATCAATGAAGTACAAGGGAGGAATGAAAACCCAAAGATCCTCAGCCCTCCGTGGAATGAGTTTGACACCTGGTATAAAGAGTCACTTCGGGGGAGGGGCCATCCTACAGCCAATATGCTGTGATAATGTAATGTAATAGACCTACTGCACAAACCTCATTCCTAGAGAACTGTTTTTATTAGGTTAATGTTGCATAGGCTTACATTTATCATGTTTTAAACAAAGAAATCTGAGCGGTAGATCTCCGCTTGCTTCTAGTGACCAATATATATATATTTTTTATGAAATAAAGGAAGCACTACAGAGGAAAATCCCCTCTTTGGATTGCTTGACAGCAAGCAATGCCCCACATAGCACTCTTGAGAAGTGGTAGATCTAAGTGATTTGGTCATAAACAGTTGAAAGGTGTATTTACTAAAAACCAAACGGAAGTAAATGGACCGAAATAAAGAGGGACTACCTGAATTTGAAAATAAACTTGTTTTCGTCGCAAAACGTTCTGCCACGGTTTGCATTAATGAATACACCCCAGGTTGAGAATTACATTTCTGATGCTAGTTCTATTACGCCAGAGGGCGGGCGCCCCCTCCCAGCTTACCTTCAGGCCCATGCGTTTGCGCTGGTCGTGCTCAGGCTCGGCTGCCCACCGGAGGAAGGTGCACACATCCTTGGCCACCTGGCTCATGGTGGCTGGGGTTCCTGTCACATGAGAATGGAAGGTTTTACTTGCAATGATTGTAATATGTGGTTGTCTTATCTACCTTAGTTGAATGCACTGACTAAATTGCTCTTGTTGAGAGTGTCTGCTAAATGACCAAAACAGAAAATGCCACTTTCACTATATCAAATCATAAGTATGACTCTATACAGACACCAGAATCTAAACATTCAGCCTGTCAGGTCAACGGTTAAAATGGAGTCCTAGGAGCACAATGTATAAAAATTACTTTATGAATTGATTTATACATTATTTCAAGTTAGTGATCCCAAGAAGGGGGAATCCTACTGACCGTCCTCAAATTCCAGGACCTCATTGTAGATAGGGGGAGCCATGCCGATGGCCTGGCCTGGAAAGTAGGGGTTGTAGTAGAGGCCCTCTCTCACCTCCACTCCAGCAGGGGGCTCACAGTAACCCGTCAGCAGGGAGAATACATAGTCTTCACCTCCATGTCTGGAGCAATGGAGAGAAACAACTTAGGACAAGGCAATCTAAGGTACGATATCATTGTATGATTAATAGGAGTGGAGTGTCTTGCTGTGGATTTACAAAAGTATATTGTCCTGCTCCATAGACAGTAAAAACATATTTTGGGTAAGAAAAGGTTACAATATATTGTACCTTAAATCTAACGTTTCGTTTACTGTCGATATGACCCATCACCAGATACTCTGACGTTAGCAACAAAGTACCTGGCATTGACGATGTAGCTGAGATCTGGTGGCAAGGCTCCGCCGTTGGCCGCACGGGCAGCCTCTGGGTTGGAGTATGGCTTGGGGAAGTAGTCGGAGAGCTTTCCTGGACGGGTAAACATCTCTCCCGACTCGTCAGGGCCATCCACCACCTCAATCTGAGCGGAGAACACAGACGGCGGTCAGTGACTTGGAGAAGGACCAAGATGTCCCTAGAAACTGATCGGTTTGCATTTCCGCTCATAATGGTTAATGTTAGGACAGGGAAAACTGATCCTGGAACTGTGCTCAGGTGCAAGTTCTAGCCAGAGCAACTGATACACTCATCTATAAGGTCATGACCTAGTTTAATCTAATGGCCAAGGACACAGCCTTACCTCCTCAGCCAGAACCTTAACTTCAGCCTCTGTGTGCGACACTCCAACCAAGTTACGGAAGGCCAGGTACTCCATGCTGTGACACGCTGAACACACTTGCTTGTACACCTGATATCCACGACGGATGCTGCAATATAAAGAAAACAGTTACGATCCATTTCATCCAGTCCTTCTTGTGAGGCAAATATGATCTAGTATGTAATAAGATTCTATAACACTACTTGACACCCAGAGTCATACCATGTTATAACAGTTGACAAACTTGTTATAATATGGTCCTAGTACTGTCGACACATTTCTACCAGTTGTGACATATACACACACACACTGATTGCTGATGATGGATGAATGCAGGAGCAGATTTCAGGAGCAGGACAAGACACCCTCTTTGTGATTGATATAAGGGCATGTACGTGATAGGCCTATCTGGCTTATATGATTATCATAATGGTTTTTGACAGTGTCATGTGCATTTTCTTAGTCCAAGTAAAGTGACAGATGGTCATAATGCTTCTTGACAGTGTCAGTTTATTTTCTATAAGTTACTTAAAATATTATGAAAAAACACGAGAATTCATTATAACAAAGGATTTAAAGAACAAACGAAAGGAAACTTCTTGGCAAAAAAAAAACAACAACTGGCTTTTGACTCTTTAGTAGGTGCCATAACCAGCCATAAAATAAAGCAATGTCACAACAGGTGTAAATATATGGTTCATGACAGTGTTATGGCCATATTATGAAAGGTTATGACAACTTACACCAGCTGTTATGACATGGTTATAACAGTCATAACATGTTGACACTGGGTGTCAAGTATTACTGAAGAATACCTAAGAAAAATTATATTTCCCTAAAATGAACAGAAACAAAGTCTCAAATTAAATGTTTCATTGCAAGCAACGGAAAAAGCCTAAGTGATAACATTACTGTACAATGTTACATGCAATTACACAATTGTGTCCTTCTTGGTTAGGAGTTAGCTTGTACCTGCCATGGTCAAGGGCTGACAACATGCCACTGTGGGTCCAGGGGTAGTTGGGGGGGTGGAGCTCCAGGTCTGAGGCCTTAACAGACTGCTGTAGCATCAGAGCAATCCCGGCCCCACTGGTTGTCAACACACCAAACATTGTCAGGGCCACCTTCTTTGACCTGGGTAGACTGGCAAACGACATGTTGACCTGTCGAGGAAGAGAGTTAACATAAGATGACGAATGTTGTTAGCTACCGACACCCCCAGGGTTGCATAATTTGTCATCCAAAGCATCCATGTGAGGTGTTCTTCACAATAACTTTTGGTGTGACCAAAATTACTTTAATATTGGGGTCAATCTTTGTTGGTTCATGAGATCACTGAATATGCATCTAATGTCAAGTCAAAGGCATACAGCCGAGTGGTTATGAAACTGCCCTTATACCATGGGTCTCACAACAGATACCAAAGGAGTGAGACTTCTAGCATCACAAGTAGCAACATATACGCACAACTAGCTAGATAGCAGTGATTAATTTACAGATGCATGAAGTCAGAGCGAGATCTATGTCATATACTGGCTGGCAACAAATACCCTTCATAAGGCCAGCGTTAATGATAACCACACATTAACAAGTGTTGTCATGTAGTTAGGAAGACGTTTCCCAGTTTAGAGCCTCACCTATAGATAGTAGTGTATCTAGCCAGTCTCAAATCAGTCGTTTTTATAAATAAAATCTAGCTAGCTATGTCAATTCAAACTACACCTCTGGCTCTGTAAACTAACGTTAGCCTGATTCAATCACATTGCTGGATAGCTGGCTAACGTTACCTCGGTTTTGCTTTCCAGCTAGCTCCCTAATGAGCTAACCTTACTTTTGTAATCAACCTGATGATGAAACGGCAAGAAAAACAGACATTAGCTAACTAGACTGTTAACGGAACCTGACATGGCATTATCCCCCATCAACTGGCGAAGATCTATGTTCGAATGCTAACAAACACCCAATACGATGTTCAATCTGCCATCGCTTCAAAATAGCAAGGATAACATACTGGGTAGTGCCGTAGGAATGTAGCAAGCTAGCTCACATTAACGTTAGCATTGCACGAGTGACCTTGCCTGTTAGCTACAGTACTAGCTAGCTAACGTTACCCGGCTAGCGGTCAGGGTGGCTTTGAAAGTGTTATCTTTCCTACAAAAAAGCAGGCAGAAGCGAGCATAATCCCAATACAGCATTGAGAGGATAAACATATCATACCCGAGGGGCCTTGATCGTTTTTGGCGTGCATAGTAGGGATCTTCCAGTCCCCGACAGCACGACCACTCGTAGCGCCGCCATCTTCCTGCCTTTTCCTGCTTCGAAAGACAGCGGAACGCCAATTTAAGTGAAGCCAGCCACAATTACGTCAGACATTGCGTTGCGCGTTATTCCGCCTGAGCCTGATTCTGGGATGTCACTAGTTACACACCGGCATAAACCCCGCCTATTTCTACAATTTATCTTCTTGACATGGGATTTTAAACCTAACCTTAAATTAAGACCAAAAAGTAAATTTATGTATTTTTACGATATAGCCAATTTTGACTTGGTGGCTATGGTAACTAGTGGAAACGCTGATTCCGTTGATGCCGCGTTCAAGACAAATCTCCGACCTCAGCGCTGTCAAGACAACTGGGAATTGGAAAAAACAAGCACCGAATGGGATACATATTTTGAATGGTCATCCAACTCGGAATTCCAATTTGGAAACTCAAGAGTGCAAATTATACCATGAAGTATTTTTTTTCTTCTCTATTTTTCCACGGACCTACTATGTAGGCTTACATTTGTTTATGGGCATAATAGTAAATGTGCATGTTGGTCCACTCCAAAATAATTTTACTCGTGCCATTTGATGAATGGAAATAAATAAACATCTGTTACAAAACAGGAATGCAGTGTAATGACATTCCCTGCTGACAAAAGTACCTTTTTTGTAGAAAGAAAAGTTGGGACACCTGAAAAGGGACTGAGATACGGGACCAGAGACAGAAGAGGGAGCGAGACACCCCACTCGCTGTTTTTTCACCCATTTTTATAAATCATGAATAATGATGATTGATAAAGTTACAGAGGCATAATTATCATACTCCCCCCCAAAATATATTGTAATGGTGAGAGGTTAGCATGTCTTGGGGGTAGCCTATGATATTTGTTCGTCTGTAACTTTGTCACTCATCATTATTCACAATTCAGTCATGTGTCACAACTATCATGATATGACCCAGATACAGACACGGGCAGCGGATAGTATAGCTCTCAGATAATTTATTATAAATACGGGTCAAGCAAAGGGCAGGTTGAGGACAGGCAGAGGATTGTGATCCGGTCAGAGTCAGGCAGGTACAGGATGGCAGGCATGTCATGTTGTGCTAACTAATCCAACTTTATAATTTTAAAAGGCTAATTGATCATTAGAAAGCCTTTTTGCAATCATGTTAGCACACAGAGGCGACTCCAGGTTGCTGGCCTTCTAGGCAGAGTTCCTCTGTCCAGTGTCTGTGTCCAGTGTCTTTTGCCCATCTTTTCTTTTTATTGGCCAGTCTGAGATATGGCTTTTTCTTTGCAACTCTGCCTAGAAGGCCAGCATCCCGGAGTCGCCTCTTCACTGTTGATGTTGAGACTGGTGTTTTGCGGGTCCGTTTCTCAAACTAGACACTAATGTACTTGTCCTCTTGCTTAGTTGTGATGATCTAGGAGGATGTGAACAGAGGAGAAAGTCAGCTTTGTCATTCGGAGAGCCTCAGTGACACAGAAAAGAGCAGTATCGGTTGAATGACTTGTCTTGAAGCCTGACTGGTTAGGGTCAAGAAGATCATTGTGAGAGAGATAATGAGAAAGTTGATCAAAGACAGCACGCTCAAGTGTTTTAGAAAGAAAAGAAAGAAGGAATACAGGTCTATAGTTTTTGACGTCAGTTGAGTCGAGTGTTGGTTTTCTGAGGAGGGAAGCAACTTTGGCCATTTTGAAGTCAGGGGGGACACAGCCAGTGGTCAGGGATGAGTTGATGAGGGAAGTGAGGTCTCCAGAGATGGTCTGGAGAAGGGAAGAGGGGATGGGGTTGAGCGGGCAGGTTGTCGGGCGGCCAGAACTCACTAGTCGCAGGATGTCATATTGAGAGAGAGGGGAGAGAGGTCAAGGCGTAGGGTAGTTTTGTGTGAGTGAGACCAGTAGACTCAATAGGCTGAGAGAATGAGTAGCGGATGTCGTCAACCTTTTTTCCCCAAAGTGGTTGACAAAGTCGTCTGCAGAGAGGGAGGAGGGAGGGGTGTAGGATTAACCTCTGAGTGTAGGGGGCAGTATTTTGATGTTTGGATGAAAAACATACCCGAAACGGCCTATTTCTCAGGTCCAGAATCTAGAATATGCATATAATTGTCAGATTAGAATAGAAAACACTAGTTTCCAAAACTGTCAAAATATTGTCTGTGAGTATAACAAAACTGATATTGCAGGCGAAAACCTGAGGAAAATCCAACAAGGAAGTGATGTTTATCCTGAAAGCTCTCTGTTCCATTGCATGCCTTCCCTCCATTTAAAGGGATATCAACCAGATTCCTTTTCCTATGGCTTCCACATGGTGTGAACAGTCTTTAGACATAGTTTTAGGCTTTTATTTTGAAAAATGAGCGAGTAAGATTACATCGTGTCAGTGGATGGCTGGGTGCCAGCAAAGTTTTGCATGCGCCAACAGAGTGGAGCAGACATTTTCTCTCTCTCTCCTATTGAAGAAGCTACAGTCCGGTTTAAATATGCTCGATTATATATTGTAAAAACAACCCGAGGATTGATTATAAAAAACGTTTGAAATGTTTCTACGAACTTTACGGATACTATTTGGAATTTTCGTCTGCCCCGTCGTGACCGCTCGAGCCTGTGGATTTCTGAACATAACGTGCCAACCAAATGGAGGTATTTTGGATATAAAAATAATCTTTATGGAACAAAAGGAACATTTATTGTGTAACTGGGAGTCTCGTGAGTGCAAACATCCAAAGATCATCAAAGGTAAGCAATTCATTTTATTGCTTTTCTGATTTTCGTGACCAATCTACTTTGCTGCTAGCTGTTTGTAATGTTTTGTCTGCTGAGAGAGATGTCCTTACATAAACGCTTGGTATGCTTTCGCCGAAAAGCTTTTTTGAAATCTGACACGCCAGGTGGATTAACAACAAGCTAAGCTGTGTTTCGCTATATCGCACTTGTGATTTCATGAAAATAAATATTTGAATTTGGCGCTCTGCAATTCAGCGGATTTTGACGAAAATGATCCCGCTAACAGGATGGGTGCGTCAAGAAGTTAAGGAGGGAGAAGGTGGAAAAATAGTTTCCTAGGGTGAGCAGCAGAAACATGACATTTAGAGTGGTAGAAAGTGACTTTAGTTGCGAATACAGAGGAAGAGAATGTGGAGGGGAGGGAGTGAAAGGATAATAGGTCCTCTGGAAGTCTAATTTTCCTCCATTTTAGCTTAGCTGCCCGCAGCCCTGTTCTGTAAGCTCGCAAAGATTCACTCAGTCACAGAGCAGGAGGGGAGGGCCGTGCCAGCGGTGAGGAAAGGGGACAGTGCGAGTCATAGGATGCAAAAGGGAGGAGAGTAGGGTCAAAGAGGGAGAACCAGGAGACTGGAGGGAGAAGGATTTAGCAGCAGGGAGAGAGATAGGATGGAAGAGGAGAGTAGTGAGAGTGAAAGAACGAAGATTGCGACAGCGCATGACCATCTGGCTAAGGGTTGAGTGGTTAGGGTTGGAGGAAAGGAAGACAGGAAAGGAAACAAAGTAGTGATCAGAGTCCTGGAGGGGGGTTGCAGTGAGATTAGTAGGTGAGCAGCCTCTAGTAGAGATGACGTCAAGCCTATTGCTTGCCTTGTGAGTTGGAGGGGATTGGGAAAGGGTGAGATCAAAAGAGGCAAGGAGGGAAAAGAGATAAATAGATTAATCTAAGGCTGATGTTGGGAGGTTGTTGAAGGAATTTAATTCCTCTGTTTTAATTCCCAATTAAAACTAAACACTCTGTCAATTCATAAGAACTTGTAAGACCCTTATTTTATAGGAATGGACAGAGCCCGGTCTTAAAAGTCAAGTAACAGCCTTTATTCAAGAGAGTACTGCCACAATACAGGTTACCACAGGTTATAACCTGAAAATGACGTCTTTAGTTCCAGCACCAATCCGTGCCATATCCATTCCAGTACAAAGGCTGTCTCTCCAGCCTTCCCACATCCGCCTCCCTACCAATTTAATATAATTTATGACTCAAGGCCTTCTCGAGTAGATAAGCATTCAAATAGCAGTCTGAAGATTTGTACCAAGGAACAGACAGTCATTGTTCTAACTTTTGCCCACGTTCACACACATTATTTTCAGTACTGGGATCAAGAAAGAAAACTCATACATATATACAATAGTATTCGGATTAGTACATATATAGTAACGTACTAGTATTCTGATCAGTCAGTCCTGATTGAAATGTATACATAATTAGTCATCATTGATAAAAATTCCCTTAACAGAGGTCGAAGTTGCCAAGTACGAAGAGTGGTGAGCTACCATTAGGGTATTAGCTTATCAAGGTGTCAAGCTCATTGAGGAACTCTCCATGGGCACCTGGTGGGCGATACATGACAACAATGTTAAACTTGAGTGGACAAGTGACAGTGACGGCATGGAATTCAAATGAGGAGATGGACAAGTGAGAGAGGGAGAAAAGAGTAAATCTCCACATAGGAGAAATGAGTAACCACCACGACGACCAGATGTTCTTGGACTATGAGATAAAACTTATCCAGAAAAAGAGAGCAGGGTTCTCTGGGGTTATCCATGTCTCCGTCAGGGCCAAAATGTTAAAGGACTGAAGGTCAGAATTGGCTGAGATGAACTCAGCGTTCTTGACTACAGATCGGCAGTTCCAAATGCTGCCAGAAACCTGGAATTCCACATGGGTTGTGTGCGCAGGGTACACTAAATTAGAAGGCTTGCAGCCAAGGGGTGGGCGTTGGATGGGCCAGTTGCAGCTGCGTCGGACTGGCCAGTTGCAGAGGCGTTGGACGGGTCAGTGGCAGCTGCTGAAGTTGTGGCGGCAGGACTACGTAATAAGGGGTTTTAATACTTCACCCAAATTACACAACATACTATGAAAGGCATGGGGACGAAGCCCAAAACAAACACATATACAACACAAACAGGGATGTAACCCAAACAAAAGAGCGAGGTTAAACCTCTAATAAATACACGGGACGAGACCTATAATAACAATGAACGGGACGAGATCCATAATAACAATAAATGGGACGAGACCCGTAATAATGATGAACGGGATGAGACCCGTAATAACAATGAATGGGACGAGACCCGTAATAACAATGAACGGGACGAGACCCGTAATAACAATGAACGGGACGAGACCCGTAATAACAATTGCACAAAACACCCAGTAGGAAAGCCGAAACAACAACACAGTTACTCACAGGTCCAACGGACATGGAAACAATAACGGAACAGGACAACGGGGAACAGAGTGTACATATATACAATTACTAATCAAGGGAAATGGGAACCGGAACTGGTGCACGGAATGAGTAGCAGTAGGGGGGAATCCAGTAGGGGGGTGGGATAACAACGGTCATAAAAAACAAAACCATTCATCAGTAATAAAGTCTTCAATCATCTTTCTGAATTGCCATAGTGGCACCAAAACATCAAATAACATTTTGAAGATTGTTCTACAAATAAACTGCAAAAAAACTAAAAGCCGATTTACTTAACTCAGCAGAGACCAAAGCAATTTCCAGAGTTAAGCATCGCTGAGACCGGGTGTGGCAATTTGTGTCTAAAGTAAAAGGGCTTTATAAATGAGAACATAGCAATATATCAACCTACATGACATCAAAGTGGGCCAAACAACTTTCTGGTAGAGAATGCAGTGATGAGTACTAAAATTGTCGCCCGTAATAAATTGCAGTGTGCTATGATTAAGTACAGCTAACGACTTTAATAAAGTGGAAGCTGTGTTCATATACAGTAGATGATGTCGCCATAGTCTCGGGTCGACTGAATAATCTGCTTTCTACAATTGAGTGAGAGGCAGGACCTATTTCTATAGAAGCCCATTTTTTATTCTCAGCTGAAAACTAACTCATCAACATGTATTTTAAAAGACAGCTTTTCATCTATACAGATGCCCAGATATGCTTACATCAGAGATATTTTCATGTGTTCTAGAGAACAACATATAGTTCAGATAGAGACTGGTCAACCTTGGGGGCAATAGCAAACACATCGGCATTCAAGTGCAGGTTACAATTTTTTACAGACAAGTCGATATTGTTAACGTAAACAGGAAAAAGTACAGGACCCAGAACAAACCCCACCTTTTGTAATATCCAGGAAACCTGATTTTAACACCATCAGTAGATACCCATTGAGTTCTATCTGTCAAGTCATTTTTAAACCAGTTACATGCAGCCTGGTCTAGGCCAATTGAGGAAAGCCTCTGAATTAGCAGTGAGTGACCAACAGTACCAAGAGGCTTTGACAGGTCAATGAAGAGGGCAGCACAATGTTGCCTTTTATCCATACAGTTAACCACATAATTTATAACTAGGGATAAAGCAGAGATAGTGCTCTGACCTTGTCTAAAACCCGGACTGATGTACATTTAAAATACATTTCAAAGATAAGAAAGATGTCAGCTGAGAATTAATCAAGGATTCTAATATTTTAGCTTGGCTAGAAAGTTTAGTAATCAAATCAAATGTATTTATATAGCCCTTCGTACATCAGCTGATATCTCAAAGTGCTGTACAGAAACTCAGAAACTAGTAATAGGGAGATAATTATTTAGGTCACAGGGGCCGCCTTCCAAACCTTGGGGATAGAACCAGATACAGTATAATTGTCAGGTAAAAGAATATGTGTTTATGATTCAAGCATATCAGCCTTTAAAAACATAAATCGTAAGCAAGGCACCTATCACTTCACAAATTGTATTTTTTTTAACCTTTATTTAACTAGGCAAGTCAGTTAAGAACAAATTCTTATTTTCAATGATTGCCTAGGAACAGTGGGTTAACTGTTCCTAGGCCGTTCATTTAAACGTTCATTTCATTAAAGTTAAATTGTTTAAATGAAAACCTAGAGGCTAGCAGAGGGAAGAGCTGTCAATTGACTGACTAGGGTCAATTAAACCACAGTTTCTCTCAAATAAAAAGCCTGCCGTTATAAAAGCATCACTTCAAATCATATCAAAGTTTATTTGTCACGTGCGACGAATACAACAGGTGTAGACCTTACAATGAAATGCTTACTTACAGGCTCTAACTAATATTGCAAAAAAGGTATTAGGTGAACAATAGGTAAGTAAAGAAATCAAACAACAGTAAAAAGACAGGCTATATGCAGTAGCGAGGCTATAAATGTAGCGAGGCTACATACAGACACCGGTTAGTCAGGCTGATTGAGGTAGTATGTACATGTAGATATGGTTAAAGTAACTATGCATATATGATGAACAGAGAGTAGCAGTAGCGTAAAAGAGGGGTTGGCGGGTGGTGGGACACAATGCAGATAGCCCGGTTAGCCAATGTGCGGACGCACTGGTTGGTCGGCCCAATTGAGGTAGTATGTACATGAATGTATAGTTAAAGTGACTATGCATGTATGATAAACAGAGCGTAGCAGCAGGGTAAAAATAGGTGTTGCGGGCACACAATGCAAATAGTCCGGGTAGCCATTTGATTACCTGTTCAGGAGTCTTATGGCTTGGGGGTAAAAACTGTTGAGAAGCCTTTCTGTCCTAGACTTGGCACTCCGGTACCACTTGCCACGCGGCAGTAGAGAGAACAGTTTATGACTGGGGCGGCTGGGGTCTTTGACAATTTTTAGGGCCTTCCTCTGACACCGCCTGGTGTAGAGGTCCTGGATGGCAGGCATCTTAATCCCAGTGATGTACTGGGCCGCACACACTACCCTCTGTAGTGCCTTGCGGTCAGAGACCGAGCAATTGCCGTACCAGGCAGCAATGCAACCAGTCGGGATGCTCTCGATGTTGCAGCTGTAGAACATTTTGAGGATCTCAGGACCCATGCCAAATTCTTTTAGTTTCCCGAGGGGGAATAGGCTTTGTCGTGCCCTCCTCACAACTCTCTTGGTGTGTTTGGACCATTCTACATTGTTGTTGATGTGGACACCAAGGAACTTGAAGCTCTCAACCTGCTCCACTACAGCCTCGTTGAAGAGAATGGGGGCGTGATCGGTCCTCCTTTTCCTGTAGTCCACAATCATCTCCTTAGTCTTGGTTACGTTGAGGGATAGGTTGTTATTCTGGCACCACCCGGCCAGGTCTCTGACCTCCTCCCTATAGGCTGTCTCGTCGTTGTCGGTGATCAGGCCTACCACTATTGTGTCGTCAGCAAACGTAAGGATGGTGTTGGAGTCGTGCCTGGCCATGCAGTCGTGGGTGAACAGGGAGTACAGGAGGGGACTGAGCATGCACCTCTGGGGAGCTCCAGTGTTGAGGATCAGCATGGCGGATGTGTTGCTACCTCCCCTCACCACCTGGGGGCGGCCCGTCAGGAAGTCCAGGATCCAGTTACAGAGGGAGGTGTTTAGTCCCGGGATCCTTAGCTTAGTGATGAACTTTGAGGGTACCATGGTGTTGAACGCTGAGCTGTAGTCAATAAATAGCATTCTCACATAAGTGTTCCTTATGTCCAGGTGGGAAAGGGCCGTGTGGAGTGCAATAGAGATTGCATCATATGTGGATCTGTTTGGGCGGTATGTAAATTGGAGTGGGTCTAGGTTTTCTGGGATAATGGTGTTGATGTGAGCCATTACCAACCTTTCAAAGCACTTCATGGCTACGGACGTGAGTGCTACGGGTCTGTAGTCATTTAGGCAGGTTGCCTTTGTGTTCTTGGGCACAGGGACTATGGTGGTCTGCTTGAAACATGTTGGTATTACTGACTCAATCAATGTTGAAAATGTCAGTGAAGACACCTGCCAGTTGGTCAGCACATGCCCGGAGCACACATCCTGTTAATCCATCTGGCCCCACAGCCTTGTGTATGTTGACCTGTTTAAAAGGTCTTACTCATGTCGGCTACGGAGAACGTGATCACACAGTCGTCCGGAACAGCTGATGCTCTCATGCATGCCTCAGTGTTGCTTGCCTCGAAGTGAGCATAGAAGTGATTTATCTCATCTGGTAGGCTTGTGTCACTGGGAAGCTCGTGGCTGTGCTTCCCTTTGTAGTCTGTAATAGTTTGCAAGCCAGCCCTGCCACATAAAATGAGCGTCGGAGCCGGTGTAGTATGATTCAATCTTAGCCCTGTATTGACGCTTTGCCTGTTTGATGGTTTGTCGCAGGGCATAGCAGAATTTCTTGTAAGCTTCCGGGTTAGAGTCCCGCACCTTGAAAGCGGCAGCTCTACACTTTAGCTCAGTGCGAATGTTGCCTGTATTCCATGGCTTCTGGTTGGGGTATGTCCATTCAGTCACTGTGGGGACGACGTCCTCAATGCACTTATTGATAAAGCCCCTTATCCCATTCTTCTCAGTTATGATGCCAGAGTCAGACATAACTTGCTTAGGCAGGGAAAAAGAGGAAGTTGTATGCTTCAGTGCATTTACTGTTTTCCAAAATTTAGAAGGATCACCAGCAGAGTCAGAGATAGAGCTTAAAAAGTAGCTTGATTTAGCTTTCTTAATCGAGATAGTACATCTGTTTCTCAATCGTCTGAAAGATTGCCAGTCTACTACAGTTTTCCTTGCTTTGGCCCAGGCCTGATTTCTCATTTGAATGAGCTCGGATAGCTCTGAAGAAAACCAGGGGTTAGATCTATCTTTGAAAGAAATGTTTAAAAGGGGCGTGTTTATCTGCCAGAGGAATAAATATGGAGGATAAACTTTCTAGAGCCAACTCAGGGTCAGGAATAGAGGAGACTGTGACTAAATCAGAGTAGAACATGTCATGTAAAAACCCATGAGGTGAAATCACAAGTGCAATACAGCAAAACACAGTTTAGCTTGTTGTTAATCCACCTGGCGTGTCAAATTTTAAAAAGCTTTGCAGCTAAAGCAAACCAAGCGTTTATGTAAGGACATCTCGCTCAGCAGACAAAACATTACAAACAGCTAGCAGCAAAGTAGATTGGTCACGAAAATCAGAAAAGCAATAAAATGGATCGCTTACCTTTGATGATCTTCGGATATTTGCACTCACGAGACTCCCAGTTACACAATAAATGTTCCTTTTGTTCCATAAAGATGATTTTTTTATATCCAAAATACCTCCATTTGGTTGGCGCTTTATGTTCAGTAATCCACAGGCTCGAGTGGTCACGACGGGGCAGACGAAAATTCAAAATAGTATCCGTGAAGTTCGTAGAAACATGTCAAATGTTTTTTATAATCAATCTTCAGGTTGTTTTTACAATAAATAATCGATCTTATTTCAACTGGACCGTAGCTTTTTCAATAGCAGAAAGAGAGAAAATGTCTGCTCCAAGCTGTTGGCGCATGCAAAACTCTGCTGGCACCCAGCCATCCACTGATGCGATGTGATCGTTCTCTCTCATTTTTCAGAATAAAAGACGGAAACTATGTCTAAAGACTGTTAACACCATGTGGAAGCCATAGGGAATCTGGTTGATATCCCTTTAAATGGAGGGAAGGCATGCAATGGAACAGGGAACTTTCAAAATAAGAGGCACTTCCTAGTTGGATTTTCCTCAGGTTTTTGCCTGCAATATCAGTTCTGTTATACTCACAGACAATATTTTTGACAGTTTTGGAAACTTTAGAGTATTTTCTATCCTGATCTGACTATTATATGCATATTCTAGCTTCTGGGCCTGAGAAATAGGTAGTTTAATTTGGGCACATTTTTCATCCAGACATCAAAATACTGCCCTCTACACTCAACAGGTTAACGAGTCGGACAGGAAGGATTTACTTCAGACGCCTGACAAGGCCCTCATCCCCGTCATTCGCAGGAGAAAGAGACCGATATATCGGGATGAAGGTCCGGGTGCCTTGTAAGAATATGGCGAGCGGAGAAACTCACCATCAGTCCTATTAGCCAACGTACAACCAATGGAAAATAAGATAGACAAACTATGATCACGTGCATCCTACCAATGGGACATTAAAAACTACAATATCTTATGTTTCACAGAGTTGTGGCTGAACGACAACATGAATAACATATAGCTGGCGGGTTTTAAGCTTTTTTGGCAGGATATAACCGTGGCCTCTGATAATACAAGGGGTGGCGGTCTATGTATATTTGTAAACAACAGCTGGTGCATGAAATCTAAGGAAGTCTGCCTGCCTTATCTCATGATAAGCTGTAAACCACACTATTTACCAAGAGAGTTTTCTATATTCTTTGTAGCTGTCTATTTAGCACCACAAACCGATGCTGACACTAAGACCACACTCAATGAACTGTATATGGCTATAAGCAAACAGGAAAACGCTCATCCAGAGGCGGTGCTCCTAGTGGCCGGGGACTTTAACGCAGGGAAACTTTAATCCCTTTTACCTCATTTCTACCAGCATGTTAAAAGTGCAACCAGCTGGAAAACAACTCTAGACCACCTTTACTCCACACACAGAGTGTCAGAGATATGTGTATAGGTGGCAGGGAAGTCAGGCGCAGGAGAGTCAAACGGAGTGTAAAATGGAGTCTTTTAATATATGTCCAAGTAACATGCTCCATAAAACTAAATAGAAAAATTAATAATAACAAATATGGGTTCAAAGACCCGTCGCGCACCTATACAAAAAACAGTACACTGACAATAAACAATCTCTGACAAAGACATGAGGGGAAACAGAGGGTTAAATACACAACAGGTAATGAATGGGATTGAAAACAGGTGTGTGGGAAGACAAGAGAAAACCAATGGAAAATGAAAAATGGATCAATGATGGCTAGAAGACCGGTGACGTCGAACGCCGAGCACCGCCCGAACAAGGAGAGGCAACGACTTCGGCAGAAGTCGTGACAGTACCCCCCCCCTGACACCGGCCTCGGGGGACGACCCGGAGGGGAGGTGCAGGGCGATCCGGATGGAGACGGTGGAATTCTGATAACATGGAAGGATCTAACACGTCCTCCACCGGAACCCAGCATCTCTCCTCCGGCCAGTAACCCTCCCAGTCCACGAGGTACTGAAGGCCCCTCGCCCGACGTCTCGAATCCAAAATGGATCGAACAGAGTACGCCGGGACCCCCTCGATGTCTAGAGGACGCGGAGGAACATCACGCACTTCAGCCTCCTGGAGCGGGCCAGCCACCACCGGCCTGAGGAGAGACACATGGAACGAGGGGTTAATAAGGTAATTAGTGGGCAGTTGTAACCTATAACATACCTCGTTCACTCTCCTCAGGACTTTAAACGGCCCCACAAACCGCGGACCCAGCTTCCGGCAGAGCAGGCGGAGGGGCAGGTTTCGGGTCGAGAGCCAGACCCTGTCCCCTGGTGTGAACACTGGGGCCTCACTGCGACGACGGTCTGCGCCAATCTTCTGGCGCCTTATGGCACGCTGAAGGTGGACGTGGGCTGCCTTCCAGGTTTCCTCAGCGTGCCGAAACCAATTGTCCACCGCAGGAGCCTCGGTCTGGCTCTGATGCCAAGGAGCCAGAACCGGCTGATAACCTAATACACATTGAAAAGGAGTAAGGTTAGTGGAGGAGTGATGTAGCGAGTTCTGAGCAATCTCTGCCCAGGGCACGAACTTCGCCCACTCACCCGGCCGATCCTGGCAATAAGACCGCAGAAACCTACCCACATCCTGGTTAACTCTCTCCACCTGCCCATTACTCTCGGGGTGAAAACCTGAGGTAAGACTAACCGAGATCCCCAGACGCTCCATGAACGCCTTCCAGACCCTTGATGTGAACTGGGGACCCCGATCAGACACTATATCCTCAGGCACCCCATAGTGCCGGAAAACGTGTGTAAACAGGGCCTCTGCAGTTTGTAAGGCCGTAGGGAGACCGGGCAAAGGGAGGAGACGACAGGACTTCGAAAACCGATCCACAACGACCAGGATCGTGGTGTAACCCTGTGAAGGTGGAAGATCAGTCAAAAAATCCACCGACAGGTGCGACCACGGCCGTTGAGGAACGGGTAGAGGTTGTAGCTTACCTCTGGGCAGGTGTCTAGGAGCCTTGCACTGGGCGCACACCGAGCAGGAAGAAACATAAATCCTCACGTCCTTGGCTAAAGTGGGCCACCAGTACCTCCCATCAAGACAGCGCATCTTCCGACCTATCCCAGGATGACCAGAGGAGGGTGACGTGTGAGCCCAATAGATCAATCGGTCGCGGACAGCGGACGGAACATACAGACGACCAGCTAGCCACTCAGGGGGAGAGGGCTCTGCACGTGACGCCCGCTCAATGTCCGCGCCCAGCTCCCACACTACAGGCGCCACCAGACACGAAGCTGGGAGTATGGGAGTGGGATCCATGGATCGCTCCTCTGTGTCATACAGCCGAGACAATGCGTCTGCCTTAACGTTCTGGGAGCCTGGTCTGTAAGAAAGAGTAAACACAAAACGAGTGAAAAACATGGCCCACCTTGCCTGGCGAGGATTCAGTCTCTTCGCCTGCCGGATGTACTCCAGATTGCGGTGGTCAGTCCAGATGAGAAAAGGGTGTTTAGCCCCCTCAAGCCAATGCCTCCACACCTTCAAGGCTTCTACGACAGCTAACAGCTCTCGGTTCCCCACATCATAGTTTCGCTCCGCCGGGCTGAGCTTCTTTGAAAAGAAAGCACAGGGGCGAAGCTTCAGTGGCGTACCCGAACGCTGAGAGAGCACTGCTCCTATCCCAGCTTCGGATGCGTCCACCTCCACTATGAATGGCAAAGTTGGATCCGGATGAGCCAACACAGGCACCGAGGTAAACAGAGTCTTCAGGTGCCCAAAAGCCCTGTTCGCCTCAGTCGACCACTGCAAGCGCACCGGGACACCTTTAGCAGTGAGGTAATGGGAGCAGCCACCTGACCAAAACCCCGGGTAAACCTCCGGTAGTAATTGGCAAACCCCAAAAAACGCTGCACCTCCTTTACCGTGGTTGGAGTCGGCCAATTACGCACGGCTGTAATGCGGTCGCTCTCCATCTCCACTCCTGAAGTGGAAATCCGATGCCCTAGGAAGGAGATGGATTGTTGGAAGAACAAGCATTTCTCAGCCTTGACATATAGATCATGCTCCAACAGGCGACCAAGCACCCTGCGCACCAGGGACACATGCTCGGCGCGTGTAGCGGAGTATATCAGAATATCATCGATATACACCACTACACCCTGCCCGTGCAGGTCCCTGAAGATCTCATCTACAAATGATTGGAAAACTGATGGAGCATTCATCAACCCATATGGCATGACAAGGTACTCATAATGACCTGAGGTGGTGCTAAATGCCGTCTTCCACTCATCAACCTTCCTTAATACGCACCAGATTGTACGCACTCCTGAGATCCAATTTTGTGAAAAAACGTGCCCCGTGCATTAACTCAATAACCGTATTGATCAGAGGTAACTATATTTCACTGTGATTTTATTAAGACCTCGATAATCAATGCACGGGCGTAAACCGCCATCCTTTTTTTCACAAAAAAGAAACTCGAAGAGACGGGTGAAATGGATGGCTGAATGAACCCCTGATGCAGGGATTCAGAGACACATGTCTCCATAGCCTCCGTCTCCGCTTGCGACAGGGGATACACGTGACTCTTGGGATATGCAGCGTCTACCAGGAGATCTATCGCACAATCCCCCTGTCGATGGGGTGGTAAATTGAGTCGCCTTCTTTTTACAGAAGGCGAGAGCCAAATCGGCATATTCGGGGGGAATGCGCACGGTGGAGACCTGGTCTGGACTTTCCACCGTAGTGGCACCAACGGAAACCCCTAAACACCTACCTGAGCACTCTCGCGACCACCCCGTGAGAGCCCTCTGTGGCCAAGAAACAGTGGGGTTATGGCAAGCTAACCAGGGTAGGCCTAGCACCACAAAGACTAATCTTCTCCTTGTGACCCTCCTGCGTTATCATACATAAAGGTGCGGTTACCTCCCTGATAAACCCTGACCCTAATGGTCGACTATCTAAGGCATGAATAGGGAAAGGCATATCCACAGGAACAATAGGGATCCCTAAACTATGAGCTAAACTTTTATTAATGAAATTCCCAGCCGCACCTGAATCTACTAGCGCCTTATACTGGGAATGCAGGGAAAAATCAGGAAAAGAGACCGAGACAAACATTAGTGCAACAGAGGGCTCTGGATGAGAATGGTGCCTACTCACCTGGGGTGATGCCAGAATGCCCTGCCTGCCTTCTCTATTCCCAGAGGAACCAACCCGGCACCGACCAGCAGTGTGCCCTCTGCGACCATGAATGGTGCTCGAGCGGGAACCCCCTCCGGTCTCCCTGCGCACCATCCCTCCCAATTCCATTGGTTCGGGAGAGAGGGTGCGGGAGGATGGAACAACCAGACCCCGATCTAGACATCCACGAGTAGCCAGCATGTTATCCAGCCTGATGGACATGTCCACCAGCTGGTCGAAGGTGAGGGTGGTGTCTCTACAGGCCAGCTCCCGACGGATGTCCTCGCGTAGACTACAACGGTAATGGTCGATCAGGGCCCTGTCGCTCCATCCAGCGCGGGCAGCCAAGGTCCTAAACTCCAAAGCAAACTCCTGTGCACTCCTCGTCTCCTGCCTCAGATGATAGAGGAGCTCACCCGCTGCTTTTCCTTCGGGTGGATGGTCGAATACTATCCGGAATTGGCGGGTGAACTCCTCAAAATAGTCCAACGCCGCATCCTCCCTACTACACACAGCGCTGGTCCATTCCAGGGCTTTCCCGGTGAGGCATGAGACGAGGGCGTAACTCTTCTCACGGTCAGATGGTACTGGGGAGACTGTGGCCAGATACAAGTTCAGCTTAAGGAGGAAACCCTGGCAGCCGGCAGTATCTCTGTTGTATCCCGTGGGTAGGGATAAATGAATCTTCGGTTCCGGAGGGGAAAAAACGTTCAAGGGAGATTCTGGTTGTGGTGGTGGTGGTGGCACTGGAGAAACTCCCTGTCTCTCCCAGCGATCCATATTCTGGACAATGCGATCCATGACGGAGCTTAAACAGTCAATCTCCTCCGCTTGTTCCCGAACGCGTTCCTCCACCTCCACGAGCGTAGTGTCCTCTCCTGCTGACTTCATATATATTGGTCAGAGATTCTGTCAGAGATATGTGTATAGGTGGCAGGGAAGTCAGGCGCAGGAGAGTCAAACGGAGTGTAAAATGGAGTCTTTTAATATATGTCCAAGTAACCTGCTCCATAACACTAAATAGAAAAATGAATAATAACAAATATGGGTTCAAAGACCCGTCGCGCACCTATACAAAAACACTACACTGACAATAAACAATCTCTGACAAAGACATGAGGGGAAACAGAGGGTTACAGAGAGACATGTACAAAGCTCTTCCTCATCCTCCATTTGGCAAATCTGACCATAATTCTATCCTCCTGATTCCTGCTTACAAGCAAAAACTAAAGCAGGAAGCACCAGTGACTCGGTCAATAAGAAAGTGGTCAGATGAAGGAGCAACCCAGGGATGTGTGTGCTTTGGGGACCTTTAACAGAATCATTAAGTTTGCCGATGACACAACAGTGTCGCGGACAACGACGAGACAACCTACAGGGAGGTGGTCAAAGACCTGGCCGTGTGGTGCCAGGACAACAACCTCTCCCTCAACATTATCAAGACAAAGGAGATGATTGTGGACTACAGGAAAAGGAGGACATAGCATGCCCCCATTCTCATTGATGGGGCTGTAGAGCAGGTTGAGAGCTTCAAGTTCCTTGGTATCCACATCATCAACAAAGTAACATGGTCCAAGCACACCAAGACAGTCGTGAAGAATGCATGACAAAACCTATTCCCCCTCAGGAGAATGAAAATATTTGGCATGGGTCCTCAGATCCTCAAAAGGTTCTACATCTGCACCATCGAGAACTGATTGCATCACTGCCTGGTATGGCAACTTCTCAGCCTCCGACCGCAAGGCACTACAGAGGGTAGTGCGTATGGCCCAGTACATCACCGGGGCCAAGCTTCCAGGACCTCTATACCAGGCGGTGTCAGAGGAAGGCCATAAAAATACGATTATTCTTACGATTATTCGTCCATTTACTTAGCTATGTCAACTGCAGTTATTCAATTCCCAGTTTCTCTCTCTCTTTGATTTCTACTTCTAAGCTGAGGGTGTTGTTTAGGTAAGGGTGGTATCTGTACAAAAACAAAACAGGCTCTTTTAAGAGTCACCCATTTGAAAAAATGTAGGACAATTAGACACCCTATAACCCACACATACACACTCGTGTATCGATCTGATTGATGGATTGTGTTGTACAGTAAGCAGGCTCAGGTATATTACTGTGGCTCCTTCCAACTTCAAAGAATAAGATGACCAACCATGGAGAATAGTAAGACACTTCATTATTTCTGTAACTACGCTACATTGTTTGTCCTTGTGTGTCTGTGCATGTTTTTAGTATAAAGTACTCTGCAGCCACTTAGTGTGGACACAGTCTCTCTCTTTCACTTTATCCCTTTCCTCTGTCGGTGAACCCCTCCCGCATCAGAGCTGGCTACATAGAGGGCACAGCATGATCAGAGGTGAGAGGTCAATTGGTCAGGTCAACAGGAAGTATTATTAAAGAGATGATTTACATTGAAATACAGATAGAGATGTAGTAGTCCCAGAGCTAATGATCCAAGGTCAGTTTTGCATTTCACCTCCTGATGATTATGAAGACTGACAGTGTTAGAATAAAAAAAACACAAGGCTTAATCATTCTCTCTCTCCATCTGTCTGCAGGTATGTTTTGTTATGAGAGGATGCCAACCCCTACTCCTGTCCTCGAAAATTAGATATTGAGATGAACCGGTTTCAGAGTATTTACATGATGGATAGGAAGTGTAGTGTACTGTTTTTTAAATTCTGTTTCTGTATATATGAATTACAAATCAGCCTTGAACTAAATCACGTTTCTAGTCTATTTCATAGTTACAGTGTGTAACCATTGATGTCCCAGGACCGGGATTGGTAAACACGGTTCAAGTGCAAAGTATTATATTCTACTCAATCCACAGGCTTCATTAATGTCATTCAGCTGCCTTGCATGGCAAATATCAGCAAGGCAAGCTTACAAAAATGTACATTCAATTTGCTGTAAATGCTTTAGCTAGCTAGATTCTTTACATCCACTGTTTCACAAGATGAAAGCCTGGTTTGCTGGTTGTTTCAGGAGTCTCGAAAACCTCTTACAGCTACCCCCCTACTTTTTTCAATTTCTGCCTGAAGACATACCCAAATCTAACTGCCTGTAGCTCAGGCTCAGAACCAAGGATATGCATATTCTTGATTTCATTTGAAAGACAACACTCTGAAGTTTGTGTAAATGTGAATTGAATGTAGGAGAATATAACACAAAAGATCTGGTTTAGATAATACAATGAAAAAACCATACATTTTTTAAAATGTTTTATTGTTGTATTATCATCTTTAAAATGTACAAGACAAAACAAACATTCAGATAGGATGATGGGGACAATTTCAGTGAAAAACATAAGACGGCAACAGTACTTTTGCAAAGTTGCAGAATGATAACTTCCAAAATGAGTGTGCTACATGACATTTATCAGGAAGTCCCCCAGGTGTCCCACACAAGTAGCCCAAATGTACCCAAGTGGCCAAATTGGTGAAGTTATACATTTTGAATGGAATAACTATATACAAAATACCAAAATGGTATTCTAACACACCCCCCCAAAAAATGGAGAAAAAAAATATATATACACTGTACATTTACAAAATAACACTTTCAATATTTGGAAGACCCTCAGTCCTCTACACAATATTGTGCTGCTGATGCCAGGTGCCATAGCAGTCTCTTTCTGCTGTAAAGCAGAGGGCCACCAAGCATGTGGTGCAGGTGATGGGGGACTTCATTTTGCAAAGAACACAACGACGCCTCCATGCTATGCCCTTTTGGCCCTGAGGCACATCCATGCCTGCAGAAATAAATTTGGGCAGATGAACACCACTTGTGGCAGGATCTGGATGAACCAGCTTCAGTGGGGGATGGACACCTTGGCACTGGGGGCTCCCATTCGGAGTCAGTGTCACTGTGAAAGAAAATGTTCAGTTAGAACAGTTTCACATATGAGCCCTGTATCAACAGGTATAATAAACAGATATATATAGAGTACAGGGAACATAAGGTTGAATATATTATTATAGACCTGCTAGATCTACTGTCTCATGTATAATATGACAGACCAGCTAGATCTACTGTCTATTTTATAGTATGACATTTCAGCTAGATCTACTGTCTCTATTATATTATGACAGACCAGCTAGAGCTACTGTCTCCATTTCACTTTGGCCATTGTTGTGGGCCTGCCCTCCCCTCAACAGCCTCAAATAGGCTATTTCATGTGTGGGTGGGGTGGGGAGGCAGACACACGCACCTCACATTTCATTACATTACATTTTTATATATTGCTACTCAAAAAAAAAAAAATCACAAATAATATTTTATATTATTAATTTCAAACAACGGCATTAGCATGAGAAGAACTTACCAGTCCAAAACGAAATCTCAGTTCAAAAAATATTCAAAAATATATATTCAAAATATATATTAAATATATTCAAAATATTCCTCCATTTGGGAATCGCTAAATGAATCGTCCTCCAACAGTCTCTGTCTCACTTTCCTGATCAATTTCTTCTAAAATTATGTGTACATCTGTATATCTAGATTTAGATTTAGCTTTCCCTGACTTAGTCGCCATACTGATTGATATATAAACAGCTGAAGATGTGCTTTACCAAAACAACGCTGTGCGTAACATGCATTGCTCCTTCCGGTATGAAACTTCAATGGCGAGTGACCTCTTTACACCAGAGTTTACTACATGGGTTGGTCTTCCAACACATAAACATTACATATTGCCGTTTACCTCAGCTCATTGGCTATCTACCTACCAAGATTTCAAGACGATCAGTGGTCATTGGGTTAAAATACAGTCAATCAACGAAACAGCGGTCATATCATTGGTGCAGAATGATGTCATTACTTGTTGTTTTCAAATCGGTTTCTTTCTGTCAATACGTCCCGAGAAATGACCCATCAGGTTTGGTTGTGTTACAAACAAAGCAGTTGATTGCAATGAAACCAAACATGACTGGAAAAGTCACGTTTAGTGTGTGTATTTACATCAAATGTGTCGTCGAAAATGGAATGAGACGGAATTCACGACACAAGCGGTTCACAAAATGTGTTAGGCTATAAAAATGGATTTTATCAAACAAAATACTGTTCATTGTGTAACAATGAGCATTGGAATTGCAAACAGAAGAAGATTGTCAAAGGTAAACTATTTATTTTATTGCAGTTTGTGATTTTGTCAGATAATCGCATCGTATTCTTTCGCAGTAAATTATTTTTTTAATCTGACAACGTAGTTGGATTAGCAAGATTCTAGACTTTCGAAACATTTGAGACACTTGTATTTTCATGAATGATTAATATGACTATTTATGTAGCGATCACCGTATGTTGTCAAATTTCCTCCCGTTCGGTGCACAGTGAGGTTAAACAACCAGAATTACAATTTCATACTCATGTCACAACGGCCATAAAGCTAGCCAGCTAACGTACGCTAACCTCATTCTGTACAAATGTGCCACCACAACATTTAAACGAGGCTGCAAAGAAAACTAATGGGACTGTAGCGACTGTGTTGACATCAAAATCTGGGGTGTGAACTACGTTTCTATTCAAGCATTGAATGACAATGGTAATGGCTCTATAGTATTGCAGAAAAGTTGAAAAAAACGGACCCCTCCGACGCTCTCCGTTACATCGTGATGTGTCATGATGGCGTAACATACAGCACGCATAAAGCAACTAATTATGTCTTACCTGTCTTGCCTCTCTCCACCAGGTGCAGCACTTCTATCACCGTTTACAAACAAGAAAGGGACAGGGTAAGGGGGATACCTAGTCATTTTTTGCGTCATCACTGCAAGCTATCATGACTCTCAAAAGCTGCTGTTTATTTCTGAAGATCACTTTGAGCACCGCCCTAAAAACCGATTCAAATTCGACACAAACCTTCAAATAGATATGTAATGACACATTATATAAACTCTATATAGTGTTTTATTTACATTTGAAAGGAGATAAGGTGATAAGTTGGACAGATCGTGTGAAATAATCCGTTTCCCCACACAACATCTCTCCTTCTCACTATCACGCAATAAGTTTCGCTTCCCCGCCCACCATTTTTAAAAAGACACGACGGAGATCATTGCCTTCTTGAATCGTGCAGAGATGGGCATCATGAAGGTCTCATCATTGATTTTGTTAGAAAGGGGATAAATTGTGCTTTACATTGGTATTGATATTGCAGTTGATCTGGAAGTATTACATTTTTTGGACGCTAAAATAAGGTCAATTGTACGGACCAGCGCAATGTACAAAAGTGAGTGAGTTTACGTTACCTGTCTAATGTTCGCTAGCTTGCTAAATAGTGATTTTATGATGAAAAATATGCATAATCGTTTACCTCTACATTAACTAACATGTTCCACCCAACTGTACATTTTTTTGCATGATATGTTATGACGTTAAAATCACTTACATTTGCTTCAATCCTAGTATTTTTGTCAGCCATCTATGTTGAAGAAAGTCTGCAGCCTTGTGTCGCATACCGTCAAATTCATCATGGGAACCACGATATGTTTGGTCATTGCCCAGTAGTCGAGGCTGGTGATTTGTATAAAGTTGGGAAATGTACTTTTAGACCGCCTCCCACGCCACATTCGCTCCACCCAGCGGTCCCCCACCCACTCCGCTTCTCACCGGTTTCCTTCCATTGAAAATTAATGGAAAGTGGTGTTTCACCATAAGGCACCATATGCCAGTGTACACGAAGGGTCACTGGACATGTTAGCTAGCTAGCTATGTCAACCGGGTGCTTTCTTGTCTAGTCTTAGCTAGAATACCGATGTTTTACAAACAAAACACTAGCTAGCTAAATTAGCTACCTAATATCACATAGGCCAGAACCTAAACATATTGACTTAGCTAGATAATATCACCTCTGCTCTAAAAGTTACTGTCCCTAAGATACAGTAGCTAGCTAGCTAACATTAATATTAGCTGATGTTAACAGAGAAACTTTGACAACAACCACGACCAGAAATTAATTAGCGACTGTGATGAAATACACTATTACAAATAACGTTACAATTACCTATTTTGAACTTTTTGACATTTTCTCTGGCTGGCCGTTGGAAAGTCAGGCTACGAGGCAGGCTCAAGCTGCAAGGCAGACAGCTCGAGCAGCAGAGGCCACCACTGCTGGATCATGTGTTTTTGGTTAATTTAGAGGTAATGCTAGCTCCTTAAGGATCGGACCCTTTACATTTTTTTTGCCTAATATGACATCCCCAAATCTGCCTGTAGCTAAGGACCTGAAGCAAGGATATGTATATTCTTGATACCATTTCAACATAAACAATTTGCGGTTTGTTGAAATGTTAAATTAATGTAGGAGAATATAACACTGTCACACCCTGACCATAGTTTGCTTTGTATGTTTCTATGTTTTGTTTGGTCAGGGTGTGATCTGAGTGGGCATTCTATGTTGTGTGTCTAGTTTGTCTGTTTCTGTGTTTGGCCTGATATGGTTCTCAATCAGAGGCAGGTGTTAGTCATTGTCTCTGATTTGGAACCATATTTAGGTAGCCTGTTTGGTGTTGGGTTTTGTGGGTGATTGTTCCTGTCTCTGTGTTTGCACCAGATAGGGCTGTTTTGGTTTTTCACATTTCTTGTTTTGTTAGTCTATTCATGTATAGTTTCTTTATTAAAGAACCATGAATAATAACCATGCTGCGTTTTGGTCCGCATCTCCTTCGACTCAAGAAAACCATTACAAACACATTGAAAGATAATATAAAGAAAGAAATACGTTAAAAAAAATTTCCATCATCTTTGAAAGGCCACAATGTATTATTCCAGTTTAGGTGCGATTTCGATTATGGCCACTAGATGGCAGCAGTGTATGTGCAAAGTTTTTAACTGATCCAATGAACCATTGCATTACTGTTCAAAATGTTGTATCAAGTCTACCCAAATGTGCCTAATTGGTTTATTGATATATTTTCAATCTTCAGTACATAACTGTGCACTCTCTTCAAACAATAGCATGCTATTATTTTACTGTAATAGCTACTGTAAATTGGACAGTGCAGTTAAATTAACAATAATTTAAGTTTTATGGCCATATCAGATATACCCATGTCCTGGGAAATGTTCTTGTCATTTACCAACGTCATGCTAATCACATTAGTGCACGTTAGCACAACCTTCCCGCGGGGACTAAACTGATCCTATAGAGGTTTTAAGGATACTTCAGCAAGCATTGATGTTGGCAATTGAAGATACATGTATGCTGCCATTTGTTATGTTGAAAATTACAATCACAGACTTGTAAAACAGACAGGAAATAGTATATGAGGCGTTATACAGTTGAAGTCGGAAGTTTACATACACTTATGTTGGAGTCATTAAAACTCGATTTTTAACTACTCCACAAATTTCTTGTTAACAAACTAGAGTTTTGGCAAGTCGGTTAGGACATCTACTTTGTGCATGACACAAGTATTTTTCCAACAATTGTTTACAGACAGATTATTTCACTTATATCACTGTATCAATTCCAATTCCAGCACAATTGTAGTGGGTCAGAAGTTTATATACACTAAGTTGACTTTGCCTTTAAACAGCCTGGAAAATTCCAGAAAATGATGCCATGGCTTTAGAAGCTTCCCTTAGGCTAATTGACATCATTTGAGTCAATTGGAGGTGTACCTGTGGATGTATTTCAAGCTGACCTTTAAACTCTGTCTCTTTGCTTGACACCATGGGAAAATCAAAAGAAATCCACCAAGACTTCAGAAAAAAATTGTAGACCTCCACAAGTCTGGTTCATCCTTGGGAGCAATTTCCAAACGCCTTAATTAAGGTACCACGTTCATCTGTACCAACAATAGTACGCAAGTATAAACACCATGGGACCATGCAGCCGTCATACTGCTCAGGAAGGAGACGAGTTCTGTCTCCTAGAGATGAACGTACTTTGGTGCGAAAAGTGAAAATCAATCCCAGAACAACGGCAAAGAACCTTGTGAAGATGCTGGAGGAAACAGGTGCAAAAGTATCTATATCCACAGTAAAACGAGTCCTATATCGACATAACCTGAAAGGCCGCTCAGCAAGGAAGAAGCCACTGCTCCAAAACCGCCGTTAAAAAAAACAGACTACGGTTTGCAACTGCACATGTGGACAAAGATCGTGCTTTTTGGAGAAATGTCCTCTGGTCTGATGAAGCAAAAATAGAACTGTTTCGCCATAATGACCACCGTTATGTTTGGAGGAGAAAGGAGGAAACTTGCAAGCCGAAGAACACCATCCCAACCATGAAGCACGGGGGTGACAGCATCATGTTGTGGGGGTGCTTTGCTGCAGGAGGGACTGGTGCAATTCACAAAATAGATGGCATCATGGGGATGGAATTTTATGTGGATATATTGAAGCAACATCTCAAGACATCAGTTATAGTTATAGCTTGGTTGAAAATGTGTCTTCCAAATGGACAATGACCGCAAGCATACTCCCAAAGTTGTGGCAAAATGGCTTAAGGACAACAAAGTCAAGGTATTGGAGTGGCCATCACAAAGCCCTGACCTCAATCCTATAGAAAATTTGGGGCAGAACTGAAAAATCGTGTGTGAGCAAGGAGGCCTACACACCTGACTCAGTTACACAAGCTCTGTCAGGAGGAATGGGCCAAAATTCACCCAACTTATTGTGGGAAGCTTGTGGAAGACTACCTGAAACGTTTGACCCAAATTAAACAATTTAAAGGCAATGCTACCAAATACTAATTGAGTATATGTAAACTTCTGACCCACTGGGAATTTGATGAAATAAATAAAATCTGAAATAAATCATTCTCTCCTATTATTCTGACATTCTGAGAAGACAGAAGAAAATAAAACTGCTTGACTCAACCGGGTAAGTTATGAATTTTATCACTAACTGTGTAACTTTGAGAATAGTGTTTCTTTGTCATCACAACCGAAGGTTGCATGCCACATTTTTGCTGCACCTGAAAATAAGACCTCACATCACCAAGTCAACATTCACTGGGAATTTGTTAGCTGAATATTACATTTTACAATCGAGGTATAGACACATACAGTTGAAGTCGGAAGTTTACATACACCTTAGCCAAATACATTTAAACTCAGTTTTTCACAATTCCTGACATTTAATCCAAGTAAAAATTCCCTGTTTTAGGTCAGTTAGGATCACCACTTTATTTTAATGTGAAATAATTAATGTGAATAATTATTCTGACATTTCACATTAAAATAAAGTGGTGATCCTAACTGACCTAAAACAGGGAATTTTTACTTGGATTAAATGTCAGGAATTGTGAAAAACAGTTTAAATGTATTTGGCTAAGGTGTATGTAAACTTCCGACTTCAACTGTATGTGTCTATACCTCGATTGTAAAATGTAATATTCAGCTAACAAATAAGGCAATTTCCGCAATAGAGTGAATGTTGACTTGGTGATGTGAGGTCTTATTTTCAGGTGCAGCAAAAATGTGGCATGCAACCTTCGGTTGTGATGACAAAGAAACACTATTCTCAAAGTTACACAGTTAGTGATAAAATTCATAACTTACCCGGTTGAGTCAAGCAGTTTTATTTTCTTCTGTCTTCTCAGAATGTACTACAGTCAAAAGTGTGCATAAATAATACATTGAACATTAAGTAGATGCTTTTATCCAAAGCAACAGTATACATGCATTCATTTTCCATTTGTGGTCCCAGGAATCAAACACACAGTCACGTTTTGAGCGCCATTATTTCTTCCATTGACTTTCATGGTCGTTATTTACGTTATTTATTTAGTTATTTAGCTAGGCTATAGACTACATCTGTAACATTTGAATAGGCTGTTGAAATAACTCAACATGCATGGTTGTAGGCTGCATCAATCCTTCCGCCTAGGCAGCAGATGATCAAATACAATGATTAGTAGTACACAATTATTGTCTAAGCTGTAAACTGCAGTGATCTAGGTTCATTTGAATAACCGTTCAAATGTCCTTTTGTGTTTCATGCCGAAATAAAGCCCTGATTATACAACTATTTGGATCAGTTATGGGTTTATTCTCGACTGTTTACAAGGTCCAGACAATTACATTAGGCTGTGTCAGCGTTTACAGATAGGTCTACCATAGAAAAATAGGCTGTAGCCTATGACACTGAGATGTGTTGTCAGTCATGGATCATGTATCCCAAGTCGTCCTATAATTAACATGGCCACCAACATATGCCTAAAAATCGCTAATGTCATTATATTAAGCCAGGATTGGCCGAATGACAGAAATTAATAGAATTAGTGTGGGGTTCCCCCAAAAATTCTGTAGTAAAATTGAATTAATTTATAGCATAGATTCTCTAGGATCCTTCTCCATCTAATACCATAATAGGTAGGATTTTCGCTTGCAAATGACCTAGCAAATTCGAAATGAAATTATTACCTTAATTCGTTTTTTCATTCTTCCATCAACTGCCGAATATAGCCTTACTTCTGAAAAAGTTAATCAGCACAGATATGATGAAGTGGACTCGGCCCGAGTACCATTAGGCGGAACCCAGAGTAATATGATTATGCTGGAGCCTCAAACTGAATAGGCCAGAACCCACCGTGTTGTCTGGGAAGGGCATCAGTGAAATAACTGTGAAAACTGTGGCCTCCTAATGGCTATTGGAAATGGAACAGAGTGGCACGGCCTAGGGTTCATCCCGGCTGTGACCGGGAGCCCCATAGTGCGGCGCACAATTGGCCTCTAGCAACTTCTTGTGGCGGACGCCTGCAAGCTGGTTTCGGTCATCAGTCGAGCAGTGTTTCCTCCGACACATTGGTGCGGCTTGCTTCCGGGTAAAGTGAGCAGTGTGTTAAGAAGCATCATGGCTTGGCGGGTAATGTTTCGGAGGACCCATGTCTCGACCTTCGCCTCTCCTGAGCCCGTTGGGGAGTTGCTGCGATGAGAGAAGATCGTAACTACCAATTGGGGAGAAAAAAGTCCTGAATTACTCAGAAACATTAACACAGCAGGGTTTCTGGGGTATGAAATAGCCCATAAATAGTTCCCATACTGTTTACATTATACTATACACTGAACACAAATATAAGTGCAACAATTTCAATAATTTAACTGATTTACAGTTCATATAAGGAAATCAGTCAATTTAAATAGATTATTTAGGCCCTAATCTATTGGTTTCATATGACTAAGAATATAGATAGGCATCTGTTGGTCACAGATACCTTAAAAAAAGGTAGGGGCGTGGATCAGAAAACCAGTCAGTATCTGGTGTGAACACCATTTGCCTCATTCGCATAGAGTTGATTGTGGCCTGTGGAAAGTTGTCCCAAACCTCTCAATAGTTGTGCGAAGTTGCTGGATATTGGCAGGAACTGGAACACACTTTCATATACATCGATCCAGAGCGTTCCAAACATGCTCAATGGATGACATGTCCATGAGAATGTAGTCCATGGAAGAACTGGGACATTGTGTACAGATCCTTGCAACATTATCATGCTGAAACATGAGGTGATGGCGGGGGATGAATGGCGCAATAATGACCTCGTCACGGTATCTCTATGCATTCAAATTGCCATCAGTAAAATGCAATTGTGTTCATTTTCCATAGCTTATGCCTGCCCATACCATACCCATTCAGCCCATACCATACCCATTCTGACAGTTTGTGCAGAGATTCTTCGGTTGTGCAAAGCCACAGTTTCATCAGCTGTCCAGGTGGGAGGTCTCAGACAGGTGAAGAAGCCAGATGTGGAGGTCCTGGGCTGGTGTGGTTACACGTGGTCTGAGGTTGTGAGGCCTGTGGGACGTACTGCTAAATTCTCTGGAGATGGCTTATTGTAGAGAAATGAACATTGAACAAGAACATTCAATTCTCTGGCAACAGAGCATGCCAATTGCACGCTCCCTCAAAACTTGAGACATCTGTGGAATTGTGTTGTGTGAAGAAACTGTATATTTTAGAGTGGCATTTTACATAACATTTGAGAGAAATAAGCTTTTTGTGCGTATGGAACATTTCTGGGATCTTTCTGGGATAAACACTTTACATGTTGCGTTTATTTTTTTGGTTCGGTGTATTAATAATACCATCAGTGGGACTGCATGGTATGCAAACCTGTTGCTAACTGAATGGTTAGAATATGCCCCCATCTAGTGGCACACACTGCGAATGACATTTGTGCAAAGCCAAACAAAAAGTGTTCCAATGTTTATTTTCTCTTTATTTAACCAGGCAAGTCAGTTAAGAACAAATTCTTGTTTTCAATGATGGCCTAGGAACAGTGGGTTAACTGCATGTTCAGGGGCAGAACAACAGATTTGTACCTTGTCAGCCTGGGGTTTTGAACTTGCAACCTTCTGGTCACTAGTCCAATGCTCTAACCACTAGGCTACCTGCCACCCTATGATAGTAAGGACCACAATGGAAATAAGTCTGTAGTTGTACTCAATGAATGAGGCAATTTAATATCTATTAATATGTTCAATAAAATACATTTCATGAATCAATTAATTCAGTAATAGTGGCATAGAAACCAGAAAAAAAAACAGATTTGTTAAAACAGTGTAATACAAATGATACAAATTCTGTATATCAACAATGAAAAGAACACACAAGTACATTATAAAAACCTTATAGCCACCTGCATCAAACTGTCCATTCTTGCTGCCCACATGATAACGATGATGATAACTGTTTGGACGGCAATTTTCATAAAATAAACAAACAATCCACAACATCTCAGAATTTGGTAACAGTGGGGAGGAACCATTTACAGAACATTTTGACACACATTTTAAACTATTCGATTCTCTGAAAATATTGCACCTTGTCTTTTTTCTATTGATCTGTCAGTGTTCTGCTGATTTCTTTTTTTTCTTTTAAAAAGTCATTAAAATGATTAAAGGTTTAAAAGACACAAACCTCTGGCATGGAAAAGACTGATGGATCTTTGGTCTTACTGCCTTGTTTAGCAAGTGCTAAGGAACCATAGCAAACCATCTACATTGTATTCTTGCATGACAGACTCATAGGGATGTCTTGAAAAAGACTATCAATGTGGTGCTGCTTTTAATGTATTTGTGATCTAGTTTCAGAACTATTTTTCTGGTTTAAACTCTTTCTAGTTGACATATTAATAGTCTCTTAAGGTGTCTGTTAATATATGGCCTCCACAACTTTACAACAAATAATTCAAAAGAACATTCTAGGCTTTCAATACTCTTTTTGTACACCTGTGGAGTAATATCATGGCCATGTTTCAAGCTTGACGTGGCCACCAAGTGGTTTGTATATGAAGTGCATGTACTGTACACACTGTAAATGTCCAGTTTGGTGATTATATAATGTTTCTTCAGGGACTGGCTCGTAATCAAATGCTGCTGAGGCAATAACAGAAGCTCAGGCTATACAAGGCACCATTTGGGCAAACATGTACAAGAGAAAACATGGATAGCACAAAGATCCTCTCTGGATGACAAAAATAGTTTCCCCAAAGCTTAATAGCTGACAGTACACTTGGTCTCCACAACCCAGACCCACATCAGTGAGAACGTAGCAATGGAATCTAGGTTTGATGGTCAATCTGTACGTGAACAACATTAACCAAATGAAGCACGTTACGACTGATGTGTGGGTCAGGGTTGTCAAGAGAATGAAAATACAACATTAGCTACATAGCTTTCAGGAAACTCACCCCAGATTGGTGAGAATGCAAGTCAATAATAGGCATATGGGTCTAAAAACATACACTACCGGTTCAAAGTTTTGGGGTCACTGAGAAATGACCTTGCTTCCACGAGCACAACCAAAAAAAATTGTCCATTAAAATGACATCAAATTGATCAGAAATACAGTGTAGGCATTGTAAAGGTTGTAAATTACTATTGTAGCTGAAACGGCAGATTTTTTATGAAACATCTACATAGGCGTACAAAGGCCCATTATCAGCAGCCATCACTCCTGTGGCACGTTGTGTTAGCTAATCCAAGTTGATCATTTAAATGGCTAATTGATCATTATAAAACCCTTTTGCAATTATGTTAGCACAGCTGAAAACTGTTGTGCTGATAAAAATAAGCTATAAAACTGTCCTTCTTTAGACTAGTTGAGTACTAGAGCATTAGCATTTGTGGGTTCGATTACAGGCTCAAAATGGCCAGAAACAAAGAACTTTCTGCTGAAACTCGTCAGTCTATTCTTGTTCTGAGAAATGATGGCTATTCCATGCGAGAAATTACCAAGAAACTGAAGATCTCGTACAACGCTGTGTACTGTACTACTCCCTTCACAAAACAGCTCAAACTGTCTCTAACCAGAATAGACATTTCTTTTTTACCTTTATTTAACTAGGCAAGTCAGTTAAGAACAAATTATTATTTTTAATGACAACCCACTGTTCCTAGGCTAACTTCCTTGTTCAGGGGCAGCACGACAGATTTTGACCTTGTCAGCTCAGGGATTCAATCTTGCAACCTTCACGGTTAATAGTCCAACACTCTAACCACTAGGCTATCTGCCACCCCAGAAAGAGGAATGGGAGGCCCCGGTGCACAACTGAGCAAGAGGACAAGTACATTAGTGTCTAGTTTGAGAAACAGACACCTCATAAGTCCTCAACTGGCAGCTTCATTAAATAGTACCTGCAAAACACCAGTCACAACGTCAACAGACATGCTCAATGGGATCCGGGCTCTTCGCTGGCCATGGCAGAACACTGACATTCCTGTCTTGCAGCAAATCACGCACAGAACGAGCAGTATGGCTGGTGCCCATAGGCGACGTTGTTGCCGGTGATGTCTGGTGAGGACCTGCCTTACAATAGGCCTACAAGCCCTCAGTCCAGCCTCTCAGCCAATTGCGGACAGTCTGAGCACTGATGGAGAGATTGTGCGTTCCTGGTGTAACTCGGGCAGTTGTTGTTGCCATCCTGTACCTTGTTAAGGGTTGCGTCAATTAGAATCTGGTATCAGAACAAGTATGACACTGAGTCACCGATTGTATACTATGTACTTTTTATTAGCTAAGCAATAAGTGGTAAATGCAATTTTCGTATATATGGGCTCTCTGTCCCACCTCGCAGGGCAAACAGAGAACTGACTTGTTCCTGACAAAGTTATTGTAATATACTCTGACAGAAGTAGTTCCTGCTTCTGAGCCGGCCTGTCAGAGTAGAGACTGGGCGTGGTTTAAACTCACCCAGCCTATCGTTGATTGTTGGCGCACGAGCTGGTCCCAGCCCCCTAGGCGCTTCAGCGGTCAGGCGTTGTTGTAGAATATCTGTGCGCTCATACTCTCGATACAGTTATCACACACCTGGCTCCTGTTATCTAACAAAATACTGTTTGTTCTCGCAACACTACGTTCTGAATGGGCCCCCCCCAACTCATTGCACAGTTCCTGTCTTCATGTTATTCTGTATTTTTCCATCATGAGAAAGGCCCATAGCCCTGAAACTGTTAACAATGTTTCAAGTCAGCTATGTGGCAAAACACATCCATACATCCACACAAGCTAACAGCAGATAATATTCAATCACATATATGGTAACGGGCTATAGTGCATAACACAGAATCCTCATACTCCGCCAGTGTCTCTTTTGGGTCACTTTTGCCAGTCCCAAGCCCGGATAAAGGATGAGGGTTGGAATTGTGACATTTAAAAAAACAAGAATCGACAGAAGACAGTTCATTTGTAGTTCTAAAGATATTTAGGGTGTTTTTTACTCACTTTTGGTCTCTCCCACGACATTATTCCTCTCTCCTACAGCGTCCATCACAATTACATGCACATGGCCAATTATGCAAATTATGTGATGATGTCATTTAGCGCCTTTTAGGACAGCCAATAGCTACTTTCCTTACTAAGGAGTTGGCAACACTGACTAGGCACACTTGAACTCTCACACCCAACTAGGTGGAGAAGCCCCTGACTGCTGCGTGCAGTGCAGTTGTAAATCATGCAGCGCCTTGTGTCACGATCGCAGATTTTAGAGAAACAACAAATGTTGGTACATATAAATGTCTTATATCGGCTGAAAGCTTACGTTTGTGTCAATATAACTGCACTGTCCAATTTACAGTAGCTATTACTGCGAAAAAATGCCATGTTGTTGTTTGAGGAGAGCTACTAACAAGAAAACACTTTCCACTGCGATAGATTTGATAAATTCACCTCTGAAGGTGAAATGTGTACTTACAGTCTGAAATCTTGCTCTGATTTATTATCCAAAGGGTCCCAGAGATAACATGAAGTGTCGTTTTGTTAGATAAAATCCTTTTTCATATCCTAAAAAGGTCCATATTGCATGCACGATCGATTTTGTATTTCCACTTGTTCAATTTGCAAAGAAAGGAATCTGTGAAAATCTAACCCTAAACGTTGTTTCAACCAGTCAAATCATGTTCGTATTTATTCCCCAGAGATCCTAGAACATAACCAGACTTCACTATATCATTTGGGGTGTAGTATATCCTATATGACGACAAATTTGGTGAGAGAGCCGACGCCTCATGGCACGCCGATGACGGGGGCGGTCTTCACTTGATTGACTGTAACTTTGTCAAATAAGCACCAATCGGGGTCAAACAAAGCTAGTTAGATAGCCAATGAGCTGGGCTTTACGGGAGCATCGGAAACCCTGTATCTGTCACAAAATGTAGCTGCTAACCTTGTGCGACAAGCCTTTCCTTTTGGACAAAAATTATATGAATATGGAGTTATATACACTGCTCAAAAAATAAAGGGAACACTAAAATAACACATCCAAGATCTGAATGAATGAAATATTCTTATTAAATAATTTTTTCTTTACATAGTTGCATGTGCTGACAACAAAATCACACAAAAATTATCAATGGAAATCTAATTTATCAACCCATGGAGGTCTGGATTTGGAGTCCACTCAAAATTAAAGTGGAAAACCACACTACAGACTTATCCAACTTTGATGTAATGTCCTTAAAACAAGTCAAAATGAGGCTCAGTAGTGTGTGTGGCCTCCACGTGCCTGTATGACGTCCCTACAACGCCTGGGCATGTTCCTGATGAGGTTGCGGATGGTCTCCTGAGGGATCTCCTCCCAGACCTGGACTAAAGCATCCACCAACGCATGGACAGTGTGGTGCAACGTGGCGTTGGTGGATGGAGCGAGACATGTCCCAGATGTGCTCAATTGGATTCAGGTCTGGGGAACGGGCTGGCCAGTCCATAGCACCAATGCCTTCCTCTTGCAGGAACTGCTGACACACTCCATCCACATATGGTCTAGCATTATCTTGCATTAGGAGGAACCCAGGGCCAACCGCACCAGTATATGGTCTCACGAGGGGTCTGAGGATCTCATCTCGGTACCTAATGGCAGTCAGGCTACCTCTGGCGAGCACATGGAGGGCTGTGCGGCACCCCAAAGAAATGCCACCCCACACCATGACTGACCCACCGCCAAACCGGTCATGCTGGAGGATGTTGCAGGCAGCAGAACGTTCTCCATGGCATCTCCAGACTCTGTTACGTCTGTCACATGTGCTCAGTGTGAACCTGCTTTCATCTGTGAAGACCACAGGGCGCCAGTGGCGAATTTGCCAATCTTGGTGTTCTCTGGCAAATGCCAAACGTCCTGCACGGTGTTGGGCTGTAAGTACAACCCCCACCTGTGGACGTTGGGCCCTCATACCACCCTCATACCACCCTCTGTTTCTGACCATTTGAGCAGACACATGCACATTTGTGGCCTGCTGGAGGTCATTTTGCAGGGCTCTGGCAGTGCTCTTCCTGCTCCTCCTTGCACAAAGGCAGAGCTAGCGGTCCTGCTGCTGGGTTGTTGCCCTCCTGCGGCCTCCTCCACGTCTCCTGATGTACTGGCCTGTCTCCTGGTAGTGCCTCCATGCTCTGGACACTACGCTGACAGACACAGCAAACCTTCTTGCCACAGCTCGCATTGATGTCCCATCCTGGATGAGCTGCACTACCTGAGCCACTTGTGTGGGTTGTAGACTCTGTCTCATGCTACCACTAGAGTGAAAGCACCGCCAGCATTCAAAAGTGACCAAAAAAACATCAGCCAGGAAGCATAGGAACTGAGAAGTGGTCTGTGGTCACCACCTGCAGAGCCACTCCTTTAGTGGGGGTGTCTTGCTAATTGCCTATAATTTCCACCTGTTGTCTATTCCATTTGCACAACAGCATGTGAAATGTATTGTCATTCATTGTTGCTTTTTTTGATTTCACAAAAGTGTGATTGACTTGAAGTTACATTGTGTTGTTTAAGTGTTCCCTTTATTTTTTTGAGCAGTGTAGTTATGAAAACAGGGTGTTTTGCAAATGTTGAACTTATAATATGGCTACTAATACTGGAAAATCTGAATAAAAGTCCAAGTATACAGATTTGACGATATTCTTGCAGAAGCATGTAATGTGAATGTAAATGTCTCCTTCACGATTTCCCCAAATGTACCTGGGTGACTTCCACCTAAATGTGATGTAGTTTGCTCATACTTCAAGTTATTCGTCTGAAACTTTGCACATACACTTCAAAGGTAGCGGTAGAAAAAAAAGAAAAAAACAGACAGGACACCTACACTACCCAATGACACAGAACCTAGGAAGAAACCTAGAGAGGACCTAGGCTATGAGGGGTGACCAGTCCTCTTCTGGCTGTGCCGGGTGGAGATTATAACAGAACATGGCCAAGATGTTCAAATGTTCACAGATGACCAGCAGGGTCAAATAATAATATTCACAGTTGTTGTCGAGGGTGCAACAGGTCAGCACCTCAGGAGTAAATGTGAGTTGGCTTTTCATAGCTGATCATTCAGAGTATCGCTACCGCTCCTGCTGTCTCTAGAGAGTTGAAAACAGCAGGTCTGGGACAGGTAGCACGTCCGGTGAACAGGTCAGGGTTCCATAGCCACAGGCAGAACAGTTGAAACTGGAGCAGCAGCATGGCCAGGTGGACTGGGGACAGCAAGGAGTCAACAGGCCAGGTAGTCCTGAGGCATAGTCGTAGGGCTCAGATCCTCCCAGAGAGAGAAAGAAAGAAAGAATTAGAGAGAGCATACTAAAATTGACACAGGACACCGGATAAGACAGGAGAAATACTCCAGATATAACAGACTGACCCTAGCCCCCCGACACATAAACTACTGCAGCATAAATACTGGAGGCTAAGACAGGAGGGGTCGGGAGACACTGTGGCCCCGTCCGACGATACCCCCAGACAGGGCCAAACAGGCAGTATATAACCCCACCCACTTTGCCAAGCACAGCCCCCACACCACTAGAGGGATATCTTCAACCACCAACTTACCATCCTGAGACAAGGCTGAGTATAGCCCACAAAGATCTCCGCCACGGCATAACCCGGGGGGTGGGCGCCAACCCAGACAGGAAGATCACGTCAGTGACTCAACCCACTCAAGTGACGCACCTCTCCCAGGGACGGCATGGAAGAGCACCAGTAAGCCAGTGACTCAGCCCCTGTAATAGGGTTAGAGGCAGAGAATCCTAGTGGAGAGAGGAGTACCGGCCAGGCAGAGACAGCAAGGGCGGTTCGTTGCTCCAGTGCCTTTCCGTTCACCTTCACACTCCTGGGCCAGACTACACTCAATCATAGGACCTACTGAAGAGATGAGTCTTCAATAAAGACTTAAAAGTTGAGACAGAGTCTGCTTCGCTCACATGGGTAGGCAGACCATTCCACATTGCACACCCTTTAGTTTGTCCGTTTTCAACTCACACATTTTTACATGAATTTTTCAAACATTCAAATTTCAATAGCTCCTTGGTCCTGTGACCTACTGACTCCAAACATGGTTCAGAATGTCCACTGACTACTGGACTCTGAGGGTGGTGACCCTGGTACAGAGATGCTTGTTCTGAGCGGGGCACGGTTCAAAACATGCCCACGTCAGAGGAGATTTAGGCAATCGCTAGCTGCTGGGCTGCTCAGCCCTGGCCCTGGGGGTCTGCTGTACTTCTGTCAGTCTGGCCTAAATCTGAGTGGGGTGTATTGGGTTGGGGCGCTACAGGGCTGTGTATTCTTTGGGGCAGGACGGGGTGACCCAGCTATATTGTGTGCAAGTAACACAAGTACTGGACGAATAGTAATTATATGTTGTCAATAGTGTCTTCTAAACCCATATGGGCTGGGAACCAAATGGTGTTTGACACTGAAATAAAATGAATACATTTCTTTCCTCAGTTATGTCAACTGGCTGAGGAAGCAGATGGCCCGGAATCCTGGGGACCCCATGGAAGCTGCCCTGAATGACATTAAGCGCTGCGACCAGAAGGCAGCCGCACCCCCAACAGCCTTAAAGACCCGGCCAGGGTTAGTATTACATGTGGTATCAGTAATGATAAAAATAACCAGTTATTAGATTTGTATAGAGTGTAACAGTGCTTGTAGTCTCGTTTGTTTGTTTGTTTGTTTGTTATTAAAGTCCACTTGGTCGAGCGGTCGCAGCATTTCTGGGGCAGCGATCAGTGCCCCCAGGCAAACTGTAGTCGACGGTGAAGAAGATCTTGGCCCCGAAGTCTGCAGTTCCAAGTAAGTCTCTACACACTGGAGCATTGTATTGAGATCCATTTTGTTTTGACAACCATTTATCTCATACTCTGTTCTGTGTCGTACAGGGCTGTCTGCTTCCCGAACAGCTCTGCAATTGGCTCTAAAATCCGCAGATACCTCACATGCAGAGCTGGTCGTTATTGCTGTAGAAGTTGAAAAGTGTAAGTTAATTACTGCAATACTGATATTTTTAAATCATGTTTTGGATTCTGATGGACATAACCTTTTATGTAATGTAACCTCTTTTTTTGTCATTGTACTATTCCTCAGACAAAGGAAGGTACATTGGGTAAGGTAGGTTTGGGTGAGAAACTCCATATCAATGTATTTGCATAAATGCTTCTTACTGTAGCCGTCACCCATTCATCCTGCTGCTTGGCTGTAGATTTCCTGCTGTCATGGTGCTGGTATCCCCCCCATTCGTTCATCCTGCTGCTTGGCTGTAGATTTCCTGCTGTCATGGTGCTGGTATCCCCCCCATTCATTCATCCTGCTGCTTGGCTGTAGATTTCCTGCTGTCATGGTGCTGGTATCCCCCCCATTCTTGATAACTTTAAAAAATGCTTTGTACTGTAGCTGTGACCCCCTCCATTCTTTTCCAACTTTGATACTAATATTATTTATAGTTGGTACTTAGTATTGTCATGATGTTACTCTCACATTATGAACAAATATTTTCTTCTATAACATAGATTAAATTCCGACAACATTGTGACACACTGTTTCCACTCCAAAGCTCTTTTCCAGAGTTTTCCTGCTTTTCTGACATCAACCTGAGCTTAACTTGTTTCAGTTCCCTAACTCTAAATCAATATATTGCTTTAACTGATTCTGTTGTCCTGATCACATCCTTGGGCAGCACAATCATCACTTCTTGCTGATTTATGTATCCTCTGTATGTATTATTGTTACTGTAATTTAATTATGCCAATGTGCTTTCATTAATTGAAAACCCTTAATCTATTTTATGAGAATTTGTAAGATTCTTGTTTGCATAAAATAGACGGAGACCAGTCTTTCAATAATAGGTAACAGAATGTATTCTCGGAGCGCGCTCTCACTTTACCACGAGCTACAGTTTATATACAAATCATGACGTCATGACGTCATTTCATTGTTTTAACAGAATCCCCTCCTCTCGACCGGGACAAAGGGAGGTGAAAAGTTCATTCTAACTTACTAACACACTCCCAGGTAACTTTTGACCACTCAACATTATCGATCACCACTGAGCTGACAGTTCTAATTAACAGAAAACCTAGGCACTCACTGTCTTATCTAAAAACCCCAGAGCTAAGTTTATATATGTTCAACCATAGGTTAACGACCTTATGTGTTTACACAGTCCACAACCCATTCGTTTCTTCCTAGTTGTAATGGTGTTCATTAACTTTAATTACTCCTTGTCTGTGTCACATAATCCCATCGTATGAACTCATATTGTTAATCAGATATAATAAAACAGAGTATAAGTTTACTTAGTTACAGTTCCATTTAAAATGATTTGTTCAGTCATTTATCATAATTTTACCAACAATTATGTATTAAGCCTTGAACGTACAGGTCCATCCAACATTCCCTCCTGCCTCCCGTCCGGCTGATGACCCATCCCGTGCCCCCCAGTACCCACCCCTTGCCGTCCTGGACCAGGCCCCCCTGAGTTCATCCCAGGCTCCTGTCCTTGTCCCGTTGGGGCAAAGAGAAGAAGAGGAGGATGTGCCCTGGCTGTCCTTCCTGCCTCCAGCGATTCTGAACTACAGGTAAGTGTGGAAATGCATTTTGAATTTTTATTTTCAGTGTTCATATATACAATTAGAATGAATTGTAGTAGTTTTTGTTCTTTATTGTAGTAGTAGTACAGTACAATTGAGGAGACTAAAAGTCCCTCACCCTTTTCTCACTGCCCCTCTCTCCCAAGGCCTGCCCAAGAAAGTGCTGAGGTGAATCTTCCAAAGATGGACTCCAAGAAGATGGTAACACTTGTCACACCATAGTGAAAGTATACCATACTTTCATCCCTCTGCAACCCACTGACGCTCGCTCTCTTTACAGGTGACCAAGAAGCTCGCTGGTTACGCTTCGGACACGGGTGCTTGGGCCACAAATTGTGGGGAATGAACACAAGCATGTCCTCAACTGTGTCCTCACTGCCGGTGAGGGCGAGGGCCTGCTAGCCACAGCGGCCGGCCTTATGAAGCGGTACCGACTCGCTGGGATACGAGCACCCCAGCTCATGTACGTGGACCGGGACTGTTGCTCCAGCAGGTCCAAGACGGTTGCCATGTTTGGGCTCCCGAGTGGCGCAGCAGTCTAAGGTACTGCATCTCAGTGCTAGAGGTGTCATTACAGACACCCTGGTTCGAATCTAGGTTGTATCACAACTGGCTGTAATTGGGAGTCCCATAGGGTGGCACACAATTGGCCCAGCGTTGTCTGGGTTTTGAATCTCATAGCAAAGGGTCTGAATACTTATGTAAATGTGATATTTCATGTTTATTTTGAATACATTTCCAAAATAAAACTGTTTGCTTCTCCATGGCACTTTTTGCTTTGTCATTATGGGGTATTGTGTGTAGATTGATGAGGGGGGAAAAAAACAATTGAATCAATTTTAGAATAAGGATGTAACGTAGCAAATCGTTGAAAAAGTCAAGGGGTGCGAATAGTTTCCAACTGCACCATCGTCACGTGTTGCTGATGAAACCGAGGGTGATTTCCTAAGAGTGGCGAGGGGATCAATAAACCCATCAACTTCGGAACACACTCCTGACTTGAGTGATGCAATTCATGTTCCACTTTTAAATAATAAAACAATGAAATTCAAATGAACAAATTCCCCATGCGGTTTTATAATTTAAACCTCAGTAACAGTTAAATGTTTTATTTGGGAGGTATTTCATCTGTTATGTGTCAAGTCACGAAATCAGACAAACAAATGCATGTAGAATATAATCAGGTATGCATCTCCATAATTTTGTAAGAAATTGTGCAAATTCTAATGGTCTAATCAACCCCTACACCCTTGAGAATTTTCACTCCCTCAGCTTTGGGACACTTGTGCAAATGGCGCAGGTGAGCATGAAAGCGCAAATGGAGAGCCAAGGGAAGGGGGTGATTTGGATTCAACCATAGAGAGGGTCTGGAACATTTCAGAAGGGAGGGCCTGCAGGGGCTAATGATTGGCCAGAAGGTTAATTGATCAGCTGAAGTCATCTACTGCTATGGATTAAAATGGGTGATCCAGTAGGCTACTCCAGACCAGGTTTCCAGTGTGCTGCACATATCTACCTGTATGCTTCCAAACAAACAAAAACTCAAAAGCCTGTAATCTAGTCATCATTCATAGCCACTCATTCAACAAATGGAACATGATTCATTTTAAAATCACCCTATTCTTTAATATCATGAAGAAAAAACAAATACAGAAACATATCAAAACAATCAGAAAATTATAGAAGAAAAATGTTGAACAAAATTAGTGCTGTCAAATAAATACTGTATATGTACACATAAAAATGGCATACATGAACATTCATGCTGGATCACATTCAACAAGCAGAGTGCATCACGAGAGTTCAGATAGTGAAGAATCCAGATCATATCTAATTTTCACTGGGTAGAGGGTTATCAGACTACATTTTTCTCAGATAAGACACTCCAGTAAACAGGTGTCTTATCCCGATATCTTTTTCCTATAGTATTGCAAATAGTGACCATGCAGTAGTTAGGCCCATCAGATATCCATTGAGAGAAGAGTGCCAACTTACCAACATGTTGTACACAGTTATTGTAGGACAAAGTTTTAAGTGTATTAGTAAAACAGGGTTTTGTTCATTAGGCACTAAACAGAAGACAACATACTAGAACAGGTGACCTACTTGCATAATAAGAAATGCATTATATTTTTTACACATTTTCAGTTGCGCGCCCTAATGAACATGACCCAGATGTGGAGGCTGTTTCTTCCAGTAAACACTAGATTGACTGACAAGCCCCTGTGGTTTTCATGTTCAAGCGGCGCCCTCTGCTGGTAAACAGCCTAAATGCAGAACTGTCTGGTTCCTGTGTGCTCCAAGTACCCAAAGGCTCACATCTGCTCAAGTCATGTGCTTGTTTTCAATGAGTGACAGCAATTCCTAAAAGCATAAGAAAGGAAATCCAGGAAAAAAATGACCAAATGAAGCAAAAGAAAAGGACAAGCAACATCATCACCTACCCGCCACAACAAGATTTGTCACCTACTCACTGGAGCGACAGAGCATGGAAAGAGCAAAAGGCATCCATCTTCCATCCCACCCTCTTCAACTCCATGTCTGCGCCATACTTAATTTCTGTACCAGAAGTAACTTCAGATACACTATGGCTTTAGTCTATGGGGGTGGCAGGTGGTTGGTTGGTTGGTTGGTTGGTTGGGTGGGTGGGTAGATGTTTGCTTAAACGTAAGACCTCAGAAATAAGAACTCAAAGGGTGGGGTAATGTTCAGAGTCATTGACAGTCAGGTATGGGTCTGTCATCCTTGTCCCATCCCTGCCTGCATGCGTGTGAGAGTTTGACGTCTACTTGAGAACCAGAGTGGCCTCGCTGCCGTCTTTCCTCTTCAGGTACAAGCCATGGGTCAGGTGGTGCTCTCGCCGCAGGTACGCATAGAAGTAGTCCGACACCAGCAAGATCTGAGAAGAAACAAAGTAATATCCATCTGTGATTAGTTGAATTTCAACAGTTATAGGTACTGTACTCCCATCAAACTGATTTCACAGCTACAAGCTACAGTGTGGCAAAAAAGTATTTAGTCAGCCACCAATTGTGCAAGTTCTCCCACTTAAAAAGATGAGAGGCTTGTAATTTTTATCATAGGTACACTTCAACCAGAAAATCACATTGTAGGATTTTTAATGAATTTATTTGCAAATTATGGTGGAAAATAAGTATTTGGTCAATAACAAAAGTTTCTCAATACTTTGTTATATACCCTTTGTTGGCAATGACAGAGGTCAAATGTTTTCTGTAAGTCTTCACAAGGTTTTCACACACTGTTGCTGGTATTTTGGCCCATTCCTCCATGCAGATCTCCTTTAGAGCAGTGATGTTTTGGGGCTGTTGCTGGGCAACACAGACTTTCAACTCCCTCCAAAGATTTTCTATGGGGTTGAGATCTGGAGACTGGCTAGGCTACTCCAGGACCTCGAAATGCTTCTTACGAAGCCACTCCTTCGTTGGCCGGGCGGTGTGTTTGGGATCATTGTCATGCTGAAAGACCCAGCCACGTTTCATCTTCAATGCCCTTGCTGATGGAAGGAGGTTCACACTCAAAATCTCACGATACATGGCCCCATTCATTCTTTCCTTTACACGGATCAGTCGTCCTGGTCCCTTTGTAGAAAAACAGCCCCAAAGCATGATGTTTCCACCCCCATGCTTCACAGTAGGTATGGTGTTCTTTGGATGCAACTCAGCATTCTTTGTCCTCCAAACACGACGAGTTGAGTTTTTACCAAAAAGTTATATTTTGGTTTCATCTGACCATATGACATTCTCCCAATCTTCTTCTGGATCATCCAAATGCTCTCTAGCAAACTTCAGACGGGCCTGGACATGTACTGGCTTAAGCAGGGGGACACGTCTGACATTTTGTCTGTCATAGTTGAAGTGTACCTATGATGAAAATTACAGGCCTCTCTCATATTTTTTAAGTGGGAGAACTTGCACAATTGATCGCTGACTAAATACTTTTTTTGCCCCACTGTATATAATATATTATATTACATCTTGTATAACCAGTACATTTTAAACATCTCCTTTGAAATGATGTAATCTTAGGCAAAGTCAACCTGCATACTATCAGAGAAATTTGAAATATATGTCAGCCAAAGCGGTCAGCTAGCAAAACTGACCAGGTTGATCTCAGATTGTTTCTCTCAAAACTGACAGGCAGGTTTACCCCAATCTCACACCGGTTATCTAAATACCATTCACAACTACGAAAACAACATATGTTAACAGATCAGTTTTTATAAATAGTCTGCTCAAGTGTATAATTGATCAGACTGGGAAGTCTCTGAACAGGCTTCATCTGGGAATCCTTCCATAATAGTCCAAATGGCCAGAGTTGTGTGTGAACCTAAGAAGTGCCTTGCTTTGTTCGAACCAACACCGTCAAATTATGAATGACCCCCCAAGACACCATTATCGTCATTTTCTGCTCCGGACATGAAAATAGAGTGTTTGTTCAGTCTTTGCGGATCCTGCTTATGTCCTTAGCTGAGAAGACCAGGAAGAAAAGTCTCAATGGACTAAAATGAGCTATTTTATCCCAAAGCGTCTTACACCCAGTTTACCGGCCTCTCCATTAAACAGTGTTAGACAGTGATATCATAGTCATACTCTGACAGGTAACCCAAAACCTTGGTTTCTACAGAATGTTCCAGAGCAGATGAATTAGTGAAGGACATGGCAGAGGACAAACAGTCCTGCATTCCAGTCCCCTCTGTAACTAAGTCTTCGCTCTGTATTACCATGATTTCATCTCCAGACAAGGGATTTGTGAGTGTTAGCTGACACTGAAGGAAAATATATCTGCGGTTGTCAAATGCAAAACAGCTGCCGTTTATTTAGAATGTCTATCTGTGAGCTTGGGAAGGTCCCCCAATAAGTCTACCTGTTTTACTGCCTCCACTATTCATTATAGGTGACATCATAACCCTCTTTTACATACAAACTTGACAAATTCTGGTCCGTAGCCAGACTCACTGTATCACTGATCTTGGTAAGATGCCCCAGGGGTGCCATTTGGGTATAGCAGGCTGTGGCAGTTAACATACCCTAGCTCAAGACCAACAATGTTAAACATGATACTACTAGCATTTCAAATTTGGCCCAAGGGTGGTTTTATTTGGCCCCCAAAGATGAGCAAAAAAATAGTTTTATTGTTGGACATGAGACTTTAAAAACACCAGGAAATATTTTAATTTTAGAAATCTGTTTCCAACTATTCCCACATATAAGAGAGAGACACGTGATTGTATACAAATGTAAGCAAGGTTTGAAATGATTATGTTTTAGTCAAACATATCTGTTTTGGCCTTGTGCGGTCAATTTGCAGTCTACAAATTATTTGTAATTATGTTTCGGCCCTCCAACCATCCGCTCAACAAAAATGGCCTGCGGCTGAATCTAGTTGATGATCCGTGCCCTAGGATTAGCAGAAAAATACACTGAAGTTGTCTGTCCCCATGCTAACTTACCCTTTGCTGCCTATGCCAGCCCACTCACCTGTGCCACATTGAAGAGCAGTGTGATGGCGTAGTAGAAGTTGGAGTTGGCGCTGCCAGCGTAGATCCAGAGGTGCCAGAGGACGGGGAACAAGGCGGAGCAAGCCAACAACACAACCGACACCAGAAATATATTTCTCAAGACTGGAAGACACAAGGAAAACAAAGACATCAAATAAATGGACAATATAGTGTACAAAACATTAAGAACACCTTCCTGATATTGCGTTGCACCCCCCCCCCACCCCCTTGCAGTCAGAACAGCCTCAATTCGCCGGGGCATAGACTCTACAAGGTGTCGAAAGCAATGCTTCCCACAGTTGTGTCAAGTTGGCTGGATTTCCTTTGGGTTGTGAACCATTCGAGACACACGGGAAACTGTAGTGTGAAAAACCCAGGAGCTTTGCATTTCTTGACAAACTGGTGCGCCTGACATCTACTACCATACCCCGTTCAAAAGGCGCCTAAATATTTTGTCTTGCCCATTCACCCTCTGAATGGCACACATACACAATCCATGTCTCAATTGTCTCAAGGCTTAAAAACCCTTCTTTAACCCGTCTCCTCCCCTTCATCTTCACTGATTGAAGTGGATTTAACAAGTGACATCAATAAGGGACCATAGCTTTCACCTGGTCAGTCTCATGGGAAGTGCAGGTGTTCTTAATGTTTTGTACACTCAGTGTACTATACTGAACAAAAAGACAAACGCAACATGGTCCCATGTTTCATGAGCTGAAATAAAAAGACCCCAGAAAGGGGGTCTCTAAAATGTGCATTATTGTCAACACAACACAATGCCACATATGTCTAAAGTCGAGGGAGTATACCATTGGCATGCTTATAGCAGGAATGTCCACCAGAGCGGTTGCCATAAAATGTCATGTTAATTTCTCTACAAACGTCGGTTTAGAGAATTTGGCAGCACGTCCAACCAGCCTCACAACCACGTGTAACCACGCCAGGCCAGGAACTCCACATCCGGCTTCTTCACCTGTGGGATCGTCCGAGACCAGTCACATATGGGCATATGTTACTGACAACGAACACAATTGCATTTTATTGTTGGCAATTTGAATACAGAGATACTGTGACAAGATCCTTATGCCCATTGTTGTGCCATTCATAAGCCGCCGCCACAACACGTCCCCATGTTGCAGGAATTTGTACACAATTCCTGGAAGCTGAAAATGTCCCAGTTCTTCCATGGCCTACATAGTCACCAGACATGTTACCCATTGAGCATGTTTGGGATGCTCTGGATCGACATTCACGACAGCGTGTTCCAGTTCTTGTCAATATCCAGCAACTTCGCACAGCCATTGAAGAGTAGTGGGACAACATTCCAACTCATCAACTATGTAAAGAAGATGTTTCGCTCTGCATGAGGAAAATGGTGATCACACCAGATACCGATTGTTTTTTTGATCCTCGTCCCTACTTTAAAAAAAAGGCATCTGTGACCAACAGATCTATATTCCCAGTCATGTGAAATCCATAGTTTAAGGCCTTATGAATTCATTTTAAATGACTGATTTCTTTATATTAACTCAGTAAAAAAAATATATATATTGTTGTAGTTATGTTATACTCAGACATAATTCAAACAGTTTTAGAAACTTCAGAGTGTTTTCTATCCAGTACTAATAATAATAATATGCATATATTAGGATGTGGGACAGAGTAGGAGGCAGTTCAGTTTGGGCACGCTATTTATCTAAGAGTGAAAATTGCTGCCCCCTACCCCAAACAGGTTAACAAACTATAGTTTTGGCAAGTCGGTTAGGACATCTACTTTGTGCATGACACAAGTCATTTTTCCAACAATTGTTTACAGACAGATTTCACTTATAATTCACGGTTTCACAATTCTAGTGGGTCAGGTGTTTACATGCACAGTCAGTTGACTGTGCCGGTAAACAGCTTGGAAAATTCCAGAAAATTATGTCATGGCTTTAGAGGCTTCTGATGGGCTAATTGACATAATTTGAGTCAATTGGAGGTGTACCTGTGGATGTATTTCAAGGCAAACTCAGTGCCTCTTTGCTTGACATCATGGACAAATCAAAAGAAAATCAGCGAAGACCTCAGAATTTCTTTTCTGTAGACCTCCACAAGCCTGGTTCATCCTTGGAAGCAATTTCCAAACGCCTGAAGGTACCACGTTCATCTGTACAAACAATAGTACGCAAGTATAAACACCATGGGACCACGCAGCCGTCATACTGCTCAGGAAGATGTGTTGAAAGTACTTTGTTGCGAAAAGTGCAAATCAATGAACAGCAAAGCACCACGTGAAGATCCTGGGGGAAACAGGTACAAAAGTATCTATATCCACAGTAAAACGAGTCCTATATCGATATATCCTGAAAGGCCGCTCAGCAAGGAAGAAGCCACTGCTCCAAAATCACCATAAAAAAGCCAGACTCGGGTTTGCAACTGCACATGGGGACAAAGATCGTACTTTAGAAGAAAAGTCTTCTGGTCTGATGAAACAAAAATAGAACTGTTTGGCCATAATGACCATTGTTATGTTTGGAGCCGAAGAACACCATCCCAACCATGAAGCACGGGGTGGCAGCATCATGTTGTGGGAGTGCTTTGCTGCAGGAGGGACTGGTGCTCTTCACAAAATAGATGGCATCACGAGGATGGAATATTATGTGGATATATTGAAGCAACATGGGTCTTCCAAATGGACAATGACCCCAAGCATACTTCCAAAGTTGTGGCAAAATGGCTTAAGGACAACAAAGTCAAGATATTGGAGTGGCCATCACAAAGCCCTGACCTCAATCCGATAGAAAATGTGTGGGCAGAACTGAAAAAGCTTGTGCGAGCAAGGAGGCCTACAAACCTGACTCAGTTACACCAGCTCTGTTAGGAAGAGCTTATTGTGGGAAGCTTAATGAAGGCTACGCGAAACATTTGACCCAAGTTAAACAATTTAAAGGCAATGCTACCAAATACTAATTGAGTGTATGTAAACTTCTGACCCACTGGGAATGACGAAAGAAATAAAAGCTGAAATAAATCACTCTATTATTCTGACATTTCACATTCTTAAAATAAAGTGGTGATCCTAACTGACCTAAGACAGGGAATTTTTAAATCGGATTAAATGTCAGGAATTGTGAAAAACTGAGTTTAAATGCATTTGGCTAAGGTGTATGTAAACTTCCGACTTCAACTGTACGTTGAAGAAAAACTTGCTTTCTATGCCTGTGATATGTGGTTGTCCCACCTAGCTATCTTAAGACGAATACCCAACTGTAAGTCGCTCTGGATAAGAGTCTGCTAAATGACTCAAATGTAATTTAGTGTTCCAAAAGGATTTAAAAGAAAAAATATATTTTCCTCCTTTTTACATAATGGTGGCGGTCTAAAGAAATTCCCATAGGAACCCAGTCATTTTTTCATCTTGGATACAAGGAGAAATCTGAAGTCTATCTATCCACTGATGTAAATATATCCCCTGTCTGATTCCCAGTTCATCCACTAGATGGCAGTTAGAGATCAAATCAAATTGTATTTGTCACATGCTTACTTACAAGCCCTTAAACAACAATGCAGTTAAGAAAAATAAGCGGTAAGTCCCCCAAAAATAGTTTTGTTGTTGTTGAAAAATAAATAATTAAAGAGCAGCAGTAAAATAACAATAGCGAGGCTATATACAGGGGGTACTGGTACAGAGTCAATGTGCGGGGGCACCGGTTAGTCAAGGTAATTGAGGTAATATGTACATGTAGGTAGAGGTAAAGTAACTATGCATAGATAATAAACAGAGAGTAGCAGCAGCGTAAAAGAGGGGGTGGGGGGCCAATGCAATGGGCTCCCGAGTTGCGCAGTGGTCTAAGGCGCCACTACAGACCCTGCTTTGATTCCAGATTGTAAAACAACTGGCCGTGATTGGGAGTCCCATAGGGCGGCGCACAATTGGACCAGCATTGTCCCGTTTAGTAGTTTGGCCGGAGTAGGCTGTCATTGTAAATAAGAATTTGTTCTTAACTGACTTGCGTAGTTAAATAAAGGATAAATAAAATTAAAATATGCAAATAGTCCGAGTAGCCATTTGATTAGTTGTTCAGGAGTCTTATGGCATGGGGGTAGAAGCTGTTAAGAAGCCTTTTGGACCTAGACTTGGCGCTTCGGTACCGGTACTCGATGGTGCAGCTATAGAACTTTGAGGATCTGGAGGACCCATGCCAAATCTTTTCAGTCTCCTGAGGGAGAATAGGCTTTGTCGTGCCCTCTTCACGACTGTCTTGGAGTGTATGGGCCATGAGAGTTTGTTGGTGATGTGGACAAAAAGGAACTTGAAGCTCTCAAACTGCTCCACTACAGCCCCGTTACATGACGTCTCTTGGCCACTTGAAACCAGTTGTGTCTGGTTTGGGTAGTGAATGGATTTTCAAGCCTAACATCTTAAAATGAGGGCAATCAGGGTTGTTAAGTTATGGAGTTTGTTTTTTTGAATGACAGACGAGGAAACTTCAAAATGTCTTTTCCCATTCACTCTTCCTATTATAAACGATGAGCTAGATCAACGGCGCATGTGGAGGATGCATACAAGTTAATGTTGATGGAGAAGGAAATGCATTGCTTTACAATGACCCTGCATACTAAATGTTTGCACTTTTGGTGACCTACATTGCATACATTATATGACCATAGGGCGATTTTTTTAATGAGCGGATGGTCAGGGGTCCGGAACATAATTACAAATAATTTGTAGACTGCCGAATTGACCATAAGAAGCATAAAAAATTGGTTTGATTTCCAAAAAGGACTCTACCTTTCAAACAATGTCACTTTCTATTTTCTGACAAAACATTTTTGGGGGGTAATCCCCAAACTCAACGACTGAGAGTTTAACATGTTAATGGATTCAGGTATGTTAGCGCTAAAACAAAAAAAAGTATAGCCAGAACCAAGATAGGGAAACACCGTCCTAGACCACTTTGGAGGTTTACCGATCCGTAAGAACCAGATAGGTGTAAGCTACAATGACTAGCTTGCATTCAATGTTCACCCAATTTATTTCCGTCAATGAGCCAATTTCAGGTCTGCTAAGCGCAAACTTGAACGTTGTGAAAATTCTGTGCAACTTCCAGTGCACATTTACTGTGAACAGAGGCTGTACCCACTTTAAGTCACCGTTTTAACAGTGGCCAAGTAGGCTACAGTGGCCATTTGACCCAAATGTAGGCCTACCAGAACCTCTTCACCTGACTCACTTTTTCAAAGATGTCTAGAAATGTGCACGTTTTATGCTCTTGTAGGAAACAATCACTCCCCCATTGCTGATGACAAATAATCTAACTCGGCTAATAACTCACTAACTAGCAAAGGAAATTAACTAAATGTGCACACATAGCTACATGCAGCTCTTGCTTTGATCTCAAAACAAGCACATCTAAATCATCACCACAGCTGTAAACACAGTCCAGTTCAAAGTAAATGGCACAGATCCATATATGGCAAGGGTCAATTTGCATATAGGCCTACTGCAGCTCTAATTAGTTATGCTGCACCGGTCTGTGTAGTGTACGGCTGAGTCATGCCCAATAGACTCATACTCGGATGCGTTCTGCCTACAACAAAATCTCTTGCATAGTTTGCTTTGTTTCGGTATGTGGCATAGAAATGGGCCAATATTGCTTTGATTCGATCACAATTGCCACAGTAAAGGGAAACGTTGATAACAAATTAACAGAGAAACTAACAGACTGACTGAGAAAACTCTAAAAAGTTGAGTGAAGTTCAATCTTGTGCTTCTCTCTGTGGGCTGATATTTCTTCTGCGCTCCACGTGAAAGTGCCGGGGGAGCTGTGTGGCAGTCTCGGGCTACTGCAATCACACGCGCAGCTTAGAGAGAACATGGCTTGCAATCCAGGTCCACTACATCAGAAAACAATGAAGGGGTCGGGGCCAAGCGTAGAACGTTCTCTGTACTTGGGTGTGTTAAGAGGAAACTGAAGTAGTGGCGTAGTAAATTCAACTGATCATCAACACCTTGATTAGATGAATCAGGTGTTAAACTGCTCAGCTGGGACAAAACCTGCAGTACTGCGGTTTTGAGGATTACTGCACTACAATATTAGGGACTCACAATGTTAAGGAGCACACACTCCATGTCCAACGTCATCTGTCGTGGCTGAACGACGACATGAACATCATACAGATGGCAGGTTTTACACTGTATTGGCAGGATATAACAGCAGCCGGGACTCTAACCCGGAAGCTTATAAGAAATCCCGCTATGCCCTCCGACGAACCATCAAACAGGCAAAGCATCAATAGAGATCTAAGATCGAATCGTACTACACCGGCACCGACGATCGTCGGATGTGGCAGGGCTTACAAACTATTACAGACTACAAAGGGAAGCACAGCCGAGAGCTGCCCAGTGACACACGCCTACCAGATGAGCTAAATTACTTCTATGCTTGCTTCGAGGCAAGTAAGACTGAAACATGCATGAGAGTATCAGCTGTTCCGGACAACTGTGTGATCACGCTCTCCGCAGCCGATGTGAGTAAGACCTTTAAACAGGTCAACATTCACAAGGCCACAGGGCCAGACGGATTACCAGGACGTGTACACCGAGCATGCGCTGACCAACTGGCAAGTGTCTTCACTGACATTTTCAACCTCTCCCTGTCTGAGTCTGTAAAACCAACATGTTTTTTTATTTTTATTTCACCTTTATTTAACCAGGTAGGCCAGGGTAGCCTAGTGGTTAGAGCGTTGGACTAGTAACCGGAAGGTTGCAAGTTCAAACCCCCAAGCTGACAAGGTACAAATCAGTCGTTCCGTGAACAAGGCTGTTAACCCACTGTTCCTAGGCAGTCATTGAAAATAAGAATTTGTTCTTAACTGACTTGCCTAGTTAAATAAAGGTAAAATAAAAATAAAAAGTTGAGAACAAGTTGGCCACTATGGCCTACTCTGTTGGAATCATGTCCAAACAGGTCATCAGGAGGGATCAACATATCGTGAAGAAGAAAATTGACTACTTTAAAATGCAGACAGCCTCAATGGCGCTGCCCATGCCGTCTCAGACGCTATAATGGCACAGATACAAAAATAAGTCCTCTATCTATCTCTATGGAAGGAACCACTCACATCTGTATAGGTGGTTCCATGCAGGCAGGAAGGCCATGTAGAGGGCGATGTCGCCCACGGTGGGGTAGGACTTGAAGATGGAGATGATGGCAATCTGCATGAAGATCAGAAAGATCGGGTGCTCTCTGGGACAGAGAGAGGACAGCAGAGTGTTACTACTGTACGGCAGCAATTTTATGACAAAATCATTTACAGGATGCATAGATGTCACTCGTTTAGATGGGATACATTATATACACACAGATGTGGTCTGTGTGGCACAGTAGAGCATAGCTGTTACAACAACGCTGGGGCCACCCATACCAAATGTATGCATGCACTACTGTAAGTCGCTTTAGATAAAATTGTATGTGCATTAATATACGTTAATACATGATGTTTGTTAGGTTCTAAGTTCTGGTTCAATGATCCAGACGATTACCAAAGAAAGCTCAGACTAGACCTATTCACCACACTGGGTTATGCAGCTGCAAGAAAACCATACAAAGTCTCAAGCAACTGTGTTTATAACGTCACACTTGGCCCCCCATCCCAACTAGACCCCCCGTTTGTGTCAAGGATGAACAATCAATCTCTGTTGCTGGGCAGGTGGTGCTATCATCCAAGCTTGAGTCCGGAACCTTCATACTCCTCAACGCCTCTCAAGTCTTCTTATCAGACAGGAAAGGCCTCGAGTTAGGAGAGTTCACATTCTTGCAGTCTACCGCTGTCCACTAGATAATTACTATACACAAAGAGCTTAAACCTAACACTACTTTCTATCCCTAATAATATATAAAAGTTCATTCTTATTAGGAGTATATAATGGTATAAAACAGTAAAGATATAAAATGGTAATTTACGATCTACCAGCTCTAACTCCAGACATATGGCTCCTATTCAACCCTAATGGAATCATTCTTGCCCTCAGAGATAGGCTCCCTTTGTACTTTCCTTCTACCCAAATACAATAAACAGAACATTCCATCTAGCACGTAACACTAGGCTAATTATACAATTATAAACAGGTTAAAATGGGCTCAAGTCCATATTCAACAACAATAATAATATACATAATACCCAGGAACATCAATGGAAATTATATCCACTGAAATGGAAATGAATGTATACTGAAAGAAATATATAAAAGCACAACGTGAAGTGTTGGTCCCATGTTTCATGAGCTGAAAAAAAAAAAGATTACAGCAATTGTCCCATATGCATAAAAATCTTATTTCTCTAAAATGTTGGGCACAAATTTGTTTACATCCATATTAAATGAGCATTTCTCCTTTACCAAGATAATCCATCCACCTGACACGTGTGGCATATCAAGAAGCTGATTAAACAGCATGATCATTATACAGGTGCACCTAGTGCTGGGGACAATAAAAGGCCACACTAAAACGTTGAGGGAGTGTGCAATTGGTACGCTGACTGCAGGAATGTACACGAGAGCTGTTGCCAGAGAATTAAATGTTTCTTCCATAAGCCGCCTCCAACGTCATTAAAGAGAATTTGGCAGTAAGTCCAACCGGCCTCACATTGCAGACCACGTCTAACCGCGCCAGCCCAGGAACTCCACATCCAGTTTCTTCACCAGTGGGATCGTCGGAGACCAATAACCCGGACAGCTGATGAAACTGTGGATTTGCACAACCGAATAATTTCTGCATAAACTGTCAGAAGCTGTCTCAGGAAAGCTCATCTACGTGCTCATCGTCCTCACGAGGGTCTTGACCTGATTGCAGTTTGGCGTCGTAAACGACTTTAATTAAGAAGTGTGCTCTCCATGGATGAATCCCGGTTTCAACTATACCAGGCAGATGGCAGACAGCGTGTACGGCGTCGTGTGGGCGAGTGGTTTGCTGATGTCAACGTTGTGAACAGAGGTGGCAGTGGGGTTATGGTATGGGCAGACATAAGCTACTGGCAACGAACACAATAGCATTTTATCGATGGCAATTTGAATGCACAGAGATACCATGATGAGACCCTGAAGCCCATTGTTTTGTCCTTCTTCCTCTGCCATCACCTCATGTTTCAGCATGATAATGCAAGGCCCCATGTCACAGGGATCTGTACACAATTCCTGGAAGCTGAAAATGTCCCAGTTCTTCCATGGCCTGCATACTGACCAGACATGTCACCCATTGAGCATGTTTGCAATGCTCTGGATCGACGTGTACGACAGCATGTTCCAGTTCCCGCCAATATTTTCAGCAACTTGGCTCAGTCACTGAAGAGGAGTGGAACAACATTCCACAGGCCACAATCAACAGCCTGATCAACTCTATGCAAAGGAGATATTGTGGTGCATGAGGCAAATGGTGGTCACACCAGATACTAACTGGTTTTCTGATCCATGCCCCTACTTTTTTTTTTACATTTCTGTGACCAACAGATGCTTATCTGTTTTCCAATAATGTGAAATCCATAGATTAGGGCCTAATTTATTTATTTCAATTGAGTGATTTGCTTATATTAACTGTATAGTAAAATCTTCAAAATTGTTGCATGTTGTGTTGATTTCTTTGTTCAGTATATTTTCTAGGTCTGATTTGACTGGTCAGAAATGTTTGGTTTGATGAGTAGAAGTTGTACCTCTGTTGTTACACGGCAACAATCCAGGTGCAAGGTGATCACAACGTAGGCAAACATGATTACATAAAACAGTTTGATGCTTACGCAACTGTAAAAATTTGCAAACAAACCCCAACTGTGTTAATCTTATAATAGGCCTCAAAACAGGTCTAACTGTGTAACTGTGCTTTATCTTGGCCAGGTCGCAGTTGCAAATGAGAACTTGTTCTCAACTAGCCTACCTGGTTAAATAAAGGTGAAATAAAAAAATACAAATAAATAAAAAACCTTACGTAACCATTGTAGACTGTGGGGCGGTGTTAGCTCAAATACACTGTTTGTTAACAAACAAATACATACATTTGACATAATTGCAATTACCACAATCAGGTTTAATAATTCTAAGTACCTCAATGGGTATCTACATTGTGGTTACTAATTCATTAACCTGGCTATTAACTACCACACAAGTGGTAGTATAATATCCACTTCATAGAAAGGAGACCAAACACTTGGGTGACATTTTCATCCGTGCAAAAAAACACCATAAACCTAATTGCAATCGGGCCATGTGATCTAATTTAAAACTTTTCTTCAACAATGTGCATTATAAGGAAGCAATTATTTAACTAGTTTATTGAACTGAGCAATGCACATACATTGAAGAAATCTTTTAAATTAAAATCAGTCTGGCAGATTATAATGAGGTTTACTGTATTTTCTCCCCACAGAACTGTGCTCTTTTTAATCACGAAAACAACTCCCTTATTCTCACTATACTGTGAGTTAAAGAGAAGAGGGACTCACTTTAGCTTGATGGAGAGTGGAATGGTGTAGAAGAACACGTTGATCTGAAAGACGCAGATGAAGAAGAGGCGGAAGTGCTCAAACATCTCGGCAAAGAAGTACCAGAAGAGGCCTATGTTGGGGGTGAGGTCTGGAACGGAGAGGCTGGGGGGAACACATAAAGGAACACAGAGAGGAACACATAAAGGAAAGTTGTAGATTCTCTCAATCATATGCCGAAGACACCTATTCATAACAGATTTACACATTAGTGAATCCTCAATGCACAAATGAACAGTAATCGTATGCTAAGGTCTACAACAACAAGCTGAAAAAGACTCCCTTAGTAAACGTGTCCATCAGGGTTGGGGTCAATCCCATTTCAATTCGGTCAATTCTTGAATTGAAATGACCCCAACCCTGGTGTCACTCACATGAATCCGTAGACAGAAGACAGGAAGTCCCAGGAGCTGAGCAGGAAGAAGGACAGACAGACCATGACACATAGGCTGCCCAGGTACATGAAGGTGTACTGTGTTGTGAAGAGCCAGAAGCTGGATCTTTGCCAGTTCACTGGGATGTACAACCTCTGTGGGAAAGATAGAAACATTAGGGAGAGAATTATTGTTGCAAATGCTTAAAAATCACAGGCAGAATGTAACTAACATCTCAGAGTAGGAGGGCTGACTTAGGATCAGTTTTTCCTTTTATCTAGATCAGAATGAATAAGGTAACATGGACAGAAGACCTGATCGTAGACTCATGTTCTACTCTCCTTAATTTGCACTGATGTGGAAAATACTTAAAAGGTGGAAGCTCATTATTAGGCTGCCTGTGACCTGTTCAGTTCTTACAGATCAGTACAATGAAGTAGACGGGACAAGGATAGGACAGATTTTTGAATGTTCACCAGGGGTGCATCTCAATAGTCCAACTTGGCCGCATCTCTGTGACTCCTTCAAGTGCAATGAACTGAAAGCATAGGCTAGAAGCCATATTGTGGATGCCAATCAGCCTGTACTTGGGCAGGTGAAAGTTCTCATGTCTATGCATATAAAGGAAAGGCGACAAGGGGAGGAAGCCACTTTGGACTATAGCGATTGACCACATATCACTAACCACGTCTCAATCCGCAGGTCATAGTGTATTAAAAAATAATAATAATAATAAAAAATAAAAAAACTGCTGTGATGAAATAGGAAGACTCGGTATAATTTCAGAAATGTCTACAGAATGTTATTTTTGTGTCGGTACAACTAATTATGCTATAAACTGCGGTGGAAACGATGTATTGGACAATTGTTGATAGAATAACCTTGCCTGGCAAGCCAAACGGTGCGCCACACCCGTGGAACAGGTTCTAACCGGTCTGACCGGTCCCAGAAAATGATGGGTTGGGCCATAGCCAAAACACCCGTGAGTAAAGCGGTGTTTTAAAAATGCGTCATTGGTTAGAGATGATACAATCGCTGATTACTTTATTTTGTACAAATCCCCTCATTTTGACGTCACCACAAACAACTTAAAGGGTGGCAGTCTCAAACTGAAGTATGTAGCGAACATAGAGTGACAGAAGAATTCGGTTTAGTCGTCAGGCAAAGATTAACAATCACGTCGAGGTAAATTTGCAGTCACACGATGCTACAAAAGTATGTGGACACCTGCTCGTCGAACATCTGATTCCAAAATCATGGGCAATAATACTGAGTTGGTCCCCCCTTTGCTGCTATAACAGCCTCCACTCTTCTGGGAAGGCTTTCCACTAGATGTTGGAACACTGCTGCAGGGACTTGCTTCCATTCAGCCACAAGAGCATTAGTGAGGTCTGCACTGATTTTGGTCGATTAGGCCTGGCTCACAGTCGGCGTTCCAATTCATCCCAAAGGTGTTTGATGGGGTTGAGGTCAGGGCTCAAGTTATTCCACACCAATCTCAACAAACCATTTCTGTATGGACCTTTCTTTGTGCATGGGGGCATTTGGGGTGGCAGGTAGCCTAGTGGTTAGAGCGTTGGGCCAGTAACCGAAAGGTTGCTAGATTGAATCCCCGAGCTGACAAGTTAAAAATCAGTCGTTCTGCAAATGAACAAGGCAGTTAACCCACTGTTCCTAAGACGTCACTGTAAATAATAATTTGTTCTTAACTGACTTGCCTAGTTAAATAAAAGGTTAAATCTAAAAAATAAAAATACACTTAAAAAATTGTCATGCTGAAACAGGAAAGGGCCTTCCTTCCACAAAACTTTTGCCACAAAATTGGAAGCACAGAATCATCCAGAAAGTCATTGTATGCTGTACCATTAAGATTTCCCTTCACTGGAACTAAGAGGCCTAGCCCGAACCAAGAAAAACAGCCCCAGACCATTATTCCTCCTCCACCAAACTTTGCAGTCGGGCAGGTAACATTCTCCTGGGGACCACTGATCCCTGTCGCAAATTGGATGGAAACCTTGTGAAAAGTGAGGCAAACTTGAGTCTTTCAGCTGAGTGATACGAACGTACCTGTAGTAGGTATAGCAGTGCCGGGGCAAATAGTGTGAGGGGGTAGATTGACTGGTATGTCGCCAAGGCCAAGAATATCGCACTCATCAAGGAACTTCCTTCAATATCAGAGAATCATTTAGTTATTGACACGACAAGCAAATACATGGTTTGGGTCTCAACAAAATAGTTTTTATTTTGTCATTTGTTGCTGTTCACATACCTTTTACTGTACAGAGAATGAAGAGTGCGATGACTGCATTGTTAAGCCCGCAGGTTGACTTTGCCACACAGGAGAGGATAGTAAAAGGGTTCAACAAGTAACTGCAGGGTGAGAGAGCGAAAACTAAAGGTCATCATTAAGTTGTAAACAATTTGTTTACCAAAACTGGCAGACACCCATAGGTTTCAAGGCGTAATTCAATGTTGACAGAGCTGTTCTTTAAGCTGACTATGTTGAGCCAGGTGGAGTAGGGTGAAATTAACCCTGGATTTTGATCTAGTCAGTTTTGTGTTTTCCCCTCTAATGGTTAAGGTTAGGACTGGGGAAAGTAAGCTGATCCTAGATCTGTGCCTTTTCTGGTACTTACAACATGGCCACTTTCAGAGGGATGTAGTACATCTCTTTGGGGGTGCGGATGAGCTCCAGGCAGTCCAGAGGATAGCGCTCAGCCTCCAGGGCGTACTTCTGTTTCCTGAACTGGAGCAGAAACACACACCCCACTAGCCATGTCACTACACCAAGTCTGTGTTGTTCCTGAACCCATAATGAAACAGCAAAGTCAAAAGTCTCCGGGATTCTTCAATATTGCAGTCGACTGCCGACTGACTGATCTACAAATCTCTTTGCATCATAAATAACTACTCACTATTATATGTAGATCAGTCTGAGTCACAATTTACCAAAAATGCGTCACTGATTTGATGCTCTCGGACACCCAATCCCAGGGTATCTTGAAACATCAAAAAGACGCCACACCACCCACCCTGTTAACACTAGACAATGACTGTGAAGGAATACTCCTGCCACGTCCAACTTTAGTAAGTTTGTTTGTTAAGTGAAAATGTGTTTTGTAGTAGAAGACAAAATATAGCCAGGACGTGATACTCCTTTCAGCTTTTCCTGTCGTTTGAATTCACTGCACACTTGAGGAAGTGACTCGACTTATCAGACCCCTGTGTTTGTCACAACAGCTGACAACCAGATACGGGGGCGGCTAAGCAAACATTTAGCCTATGTTCTAAAATAGTAGGCCTATGTAGCAAATAGGCACAGTAAATGCTTTTAGTAAGCAGTATTTATTAGATCACAAACCACGGCTTGTTGTTCCTGTACCTATAATGCAAGTGAAATGTCTAACACCCAATCCCAAGGCACCTTGAAGCACATTTTTAGGTCATGCAGACATGCATAATATCCCATGACACTGTACATCATCATGATCAGCATTATATTTATTTTGGCATTATTTGTCACTTACCACAGTCTTGTTGTAGTCCTTCACTGCTAGGTATAGTGCCACCGCAGTGAGTGCATCTGCCATCTATGGGGCAGGTTGAGAGAGGGAAGATAACACAATTGATGGATGTATGGATGGATTTGACCTTTGGGAATCAAACTCAAATTATGGTTTCTCTGTAGCATCCATGTATGTTCCAGCTAATTGTCTATGAGCAAAACTAGCAATCAAATTACACTGGACCCTCAATTTTATACAGGTATCAAATTGTATAGTGACATAATAGACAGTGTTATTACTGAATAAGTATATTTATTAAAGGTTGCACTCACCATAAACACAATCTCTGCATAATCAATAACAAAGTGAAAGAAGTATATAATGAGGGGCGTCTGAAAGAGATAAGATGACATCATGATAATACCACTTTGTGAATGTATTAATTTTTGTTGTGATAGAATGTTACTCGTTTAATGGAATCGAGAGGGGACTGACCTCATGGAACACATCCCCTGCATACGGAGATACTCCCAGGTCCAGGAGAGCCAGGCCTTCCACAACTACAAATAATAAACCATAAAATATCATCAACCTATGGAACCAAAATAATGTATAGCCTGTTGTGTCCACATTGTTCTCAACCATGATAGCTGGGGCTAGTTCTTTTAAGTCCAAAAACTGGTCCTGAACATTTTACATTTTGAGTGCAATATCAAAATTAAAGCCAAATCTATATAAGCTATCATAAGGCTTGACTTGCACTAGCTGACTAAACTCCGACAGTTGAGTCAGCTAGACTTGCACAAGCTAATGTACTGTCTGATTAATAATTAATATACCGCCCTGTCATTCCGTTTCTTTACAGGATATTGAGGTTAAAGCCAATAGATAAAGGGAACAGCAGCAAATTACATTGCAGCATGTATTAGAAAATACTGCAAACATGCATGAATCACTGTTGCAGTAGCTACCCATCCTTGCTTCTTGGCTTTTTAGCTAGCCTTCCATTGATTGCCATTCCAGAAGGCATCAAATCAAACGTTATTGGTCACATAAACGTGTTCAGCAGACGTTATTGCGGGTGTAGCGAAATGCCTGTAACTGCAAATACCATGCATTGGCAGCTAACTAGCTTTGATTATTTTCTGGCTTCCCATGTATTTTACTATATTCCTTTGTGGAATCACTAAAACTAGCAATACTAGAACTCTCAATAACACTTTTAGTGGTGCAGTCCAACCACCTATCTAGGTTTGCATTGCAAGCTAGCCGAGCGGGGTCATCATACTGACAAGCAAACGCAAGACAGAACAACAGCAATTCCTTACAAAGATAATCAATAAAACGCCTACCTCTTTTCCAGGCATTTAGTGGAGATACTACCTCAACTCTTTCTGGTATAAGCTCAGCTAAACTTGATCTAAATAACACTGCTCTTATTGTTACAGCTACAATTAAAAGCAGGGTTAAAGGAGCTGCCATCTTTGTTGGGAGGAAGAAGCCATCAGCGGCTCGTCAGCAACACTAACAAAGTAAGTCCGGGGTCACAGAATTTCGAACATTTTCTCAATAAAAGTCCCCCACGTAACAGTGGTAAAAATATAAATAAACCTGTATTTATTCATGATATATGAAACATCATTGTCGAAACATGAACAATGATTCACATTTGTTCATATTTAAGTGACATTTGCATTACATTTGGGTTTTACATTTTTTTCCAAGGTCAAATAAATGCCCCAATGCTGGTTTATAAAGCAAAAACTATTCTAGGTGCTGCAGTAATAGTATTGTAGGGAATTCTCAGTAAAGTCTGTAGAATGTAAACTGAGTATACCAAACATTAGGGAGACCTTCCTAACATTGAGTTGCACACTTAATGTTGATTTTTGCCAGGTATTACCTAACCTACCAGAATTAATCCTACCTTTGAACCTCCTGGGGTGGTGGTAAAGGTGGTTGCACTTGGCTGGCAAAACTTAAAAAGCGGTCTCTCTTGTTTTCAAGCTTCCGACATGACTCAGTTGTTTGTTGGTGATGATGAATTAGATGTTTTTCATATAGCTGGTTTCACATGCCCCTTATTTGTGATTGGCCAACATTTGCATATAGTTTACGCATTGTTATTTAACGTGTATCTTTTTAACACGCAAAGACCCAAACAGCGTTCCATACCCTTTTGCCCTCAGACCAGCCTCAATTCGTCTGGGCATGGACTCTACAAGGCGTCAAAGGCGTTCAACAGGGATGCTGGCCCATGTGGACTCCAATGCTTTCCACAGTTGTGTCAAGTTTATACCTGGATCTCGCAGCTAGCTAGCTGCTATCGTGTGACTATCGGCTTATGTCGATTCCGGAACAAACATCAATTATTCCGGAGCTAGCCAGCTGAAGAGTTCCATCAGTCACTCCTGGGCTACAATCACCTATCCGGACCCGTTTTACTGCCAACACGGAGCCCCACCGGGCCTTTACAACTGGACTACCGACGTTATCTGCCCGAGGGAGTTATCCAGCTGGCTCCTCCGTCGCGACGTTACCTGAATGCCAATCTGCGGTCTGCTAATTGTTAGCTGTCTTATCGGCTGCTATCTGAATAGATCTATCGGACTATTTTTCTTGGGCCTCTATAACGAGATCTATTTTTAATTTTTTTGCGAATTGGATTGATCCGCCTCTACCACACGGAACCCCACTAATCCTACCGACGGAAACGCACAATGTGGCTAAAAACAGACCTCCATCCTATGCTAGCTTGCTACCGATGGCCCGGCTAGCTGTCTGAATCGCCGTGACCCCAACCAACCTCACTACTCACTGGACCCTTTTGATCACTCGACTAAGCATGCCTCTCCTTAATGTCAATATGCCTTGTCCATTGCTGTTCTGGTTAGTGTTTATTGGCTTATTTCACTGTAGAGCCTCTAGTCCTGCTCACTATACCTTATCCAACCTATTAGTTCCACCACCCACACATGCGATTTCATCTCCTGGTTTCAATGATGTTTCTAGAGACAATATTTCTCTCATCATCGGCAGGGTAGCCTAGTGTTTAGAGCATTGGACTAGTAACCGGAAGGTTGCGAGTTCAAACCCCCGAGCTGACAAGGTACAAATCTGTGGTTCTGCCCCTGAACAGGCAGTTAACCCACTGTTCCCAGGCTGTCATTGAAAATAAGAATGTGTTCTTAACTGACTTGCCTGGTTAAATAAAGGTTAAAACATTTTTTTTAAAGAAAATTAAAAATCATCACTCAATACCTAGGTTTACCTCCACTGTATTCACATCCTACCATACCTTTGTCTGTACATTATACCTTGAAGCTATTTTATCGCCCCCAGAAACCTCCTTTTACTCTCTGTTCCAGACGTTCTAGACGACCAATTCTCATTGCTTTTAGTCGTACCCTTATCCTACTCCTCCTCTTTTCCTCTGGTGATGTAGAGGTGAGTCCAGGCCCTACAGTGCCTAGCTCCACTCCTATTCCCCAGGCGCTCTCTTTTGATGACTTCTGTAACTGTAATAGCCTTGGTTTCATGCATGTTAACATTAGAAGCCTTCTCCCTAAGTTTGTTTTATTCACTGCTTTAGCACACTCTGCCAACCCGGATGTTCTAGCTGTGTCTGAATCCTGGCTTAGGAAGATCACCAAAAATTCTGACATTTTCATCCCAAACTACAACATTTTCAGACAAGATAGAACTGCCAAAGGGGGCGGTGTTGCAATCTACTGCAAAGATAGCCTGCAGAGTTCTGTCCTACTATCCAGGTCTGTCCCCAAACAATTTGAACTTCTACTTTTAAAAATCCACCTCTCTAAAAACAAGTCTCTCACCGTTGCTGCCTGCTATAGACCACCCTCTGCCCCCAGCTGTGCTCTGGACACCATATGTGAACTGATTGCCCCCCATCTATCTTCGGAGCTCGTGCTGCTAGGCGACCTAAACTGGAACATGCTTAACACCCCAGCCATCCTACAATCTAAGCTTGATGTCCTCAATCTCACACAAATGATCAATGAACCTACCAGATACCTCCCCAAAGCCGTAAACATGGGCACCCTCATAGATATCATCCTAACCAACTTGCCCTCTAAATACACCTCTGCTGTCTTCAACCAAGATCTCAGCGATCACTGCCTCATTGCTTGCATCCGTAATGGGTCAGCGGTCAAACGACCTCCACTCATCACTGTCAAACGCTCCCTGAAACACTTCAGCGAGCATTCCTTTCTAATCGACCTGGCCAGGGGTATCCTGGAAGGATATTGATTTCATCCCGTCAGTAGAGGATGCCTGGTTATTTAAAAAAAATCCTTCCTAACCATCTTAAATAAGCATGCCCCATTCAAGAAATTTAGAACCAGGAACAGATATAGCCATTGGTTCTCCCCAGACCTGACTGCCCTTAACCAACACAAAAACATCCTTTGGCGTTCTGCATTAGCATCGAACAGCCCCCGTGATATGCAGATTTTCATGGAAGCTAGAAACCATTATACACAGGCAGTTAGAAAAGCCAAGGCTAGCTTTTTCAAGCAGAAATTTGCTTCCTGCAACACTAACTCAAAAAAGTTCTGGGACACTGTAAAGTCCATGGAGAATAGTACCCCTCCTCCCAGCTGCCCACTGCACTGAAGATAGGAAACACTGTCAACACTGTCATCACTGATAAATCCACTAAAATTGAGAATTTCAATAAGCATTTTTCTACGGCTGGCCACGCTTTCCACCTGGCTACTCCTAACCCGGTCAACAGCACTGCACCCCCCACAGCAACTCGCCCAAGCCTTCCCCATTTCTCCTTCTCCCAAATCCAGTAAGCTGATGTTCTGAAAGAGCTGCAAAATCTGGACCCCTACGAATCAGCCGGGCTAGACAATCTGGACCCTTTCTTTCTAAAATTATCTGCCGAAATTGTTGCCACCCCTATTACTAGCCTGTTCAACCTCTTTCGTGTCGTCTGAGATTCCCAAAGATTGGAAAGCAGCTGCGGTCATCCCCCTCTTCAAAGGGGGACACACTCTTGACCCAAACTGCTACATACCTATATCTATCCTACCCTCTATCCTACCCTATCTATCCTACTCTTCGAAAGCCAAGTCAACAAACAGATTACCGACCATTTCGAATCTCACCATACCTTCTCTGCTATGCAATCTGGTTTCAGAGCTGGTCATGGGTGCACCTCAGCCACGCTCAAGGTCCTAAATGATATCTTAACCGCCATCAATAAGAAACATTACTGTGCAGCCATATTCATTGATCTGGCCAAGGCTTTCGACTCTGTCAATCACCACATCCTCATTGGCAGACTCGACAGCCTTGGTTTCTCAAATGATTGCCTCGCCTGGTTCACCAACTACTTCTCTGATAGAGTGCAGTGTGTCAAATCGGAGGGTCTGCTGTCCTGACCTCTGGCAGTCTCTATGGGGGTGCCACAGGGTTCAATTCTTGGACCGACTCTCTTCTCTGTATAAATCAATGGTGTTGCTCTTGCTGCTGGTGAGTCTCTGATCCATCTCTATGCAGACGACACCATTCTATATACTTTTGGCCCTTCTTTGGACACTGTGTTAACAACACTCCAGGCAAGCTTCAAAGCCATACAACTCTCCTTCCGTGGCCTTCAATTGCTCTTAAATACAAGTAAAACTAAATGCATGCTCTTCAACCGACCGCTGCCTGCACCTGCCCGCCTGTCCAACATCACTACTCTGGACGGCTCTGACTTAGAATACGTGGACAACTACAAATACCTAGGTGTCTGGTTAGACTGTAAACTCTCCTTCCAGAACCACATCAAACATCTCCAATCCAAAGTTACATCTAGAATTGGCTTCCTATTTCGCAACAAAGCATCCTTCACTCATGCTGCCAAACATACCCTTGTAAAACTGACCATCCTACCAATCCTCGACTTCGGCGATGTCATTTACAAAATAGCCTCCAATACCCTACTCAACAAATTGGATGCAGTCTATCACAGTGCCATCCGTTTTGTCACCAAAGCCCCATATACTACCCACCATTGCGACCTGTACGCTCTCGTTGGCTGGCCCTCGCTTCATACTCGTCGCCAAACCCACTGGCTCCATGTCATCTACAAGACCCTGCTAGGTAAAGTCCCCCCTTATCTCAGCTCGCTGGTCACCATAGCATCACCCACCTGTAGCACACGCTCCAGCAGGTATATCTCTCTGGTCACCCCCAAAACCAATTCTTTCTTTGGCCGCCTCTCCTTCCAGTTCTCTGCTGCCAATGACTGGAACGAACTACAAAAATCCCTGAAACTGGAAACACTTATCTCCCTCACTAGCTTTAAGCACCAGCTGTCAGAGCAGCTCACAGATTACTGCACCTGTACATAGCCCACCTATAATTTAGCCCAAACAACTACCTCTTTCCCTACTGTATTTATTTTATTTATTTATTTTGCTCCTTTGCAATCCATTATTTTTATTTCTACTTTGCACATTCTTCCACTGCAAATCTACCACTCTAGTGTTTTACTTGCTATATTGTATTTACTTTGCCACCATGGCCTATTTTTTGCCTTTACCTCCCTTATCTCACCTCATTTGCTCACATCGTATATAGACTTGTTTCTACTGTATTATTGACTGTATGTTTGTTTTACTCCATGTGTAACTCTGTGTTGTTGTATGTGTCGAACTGCTTTGCTTTATCTTGGCCAGGTCGCAATTGCAAATGAGAACTTGTTCTCAACTTGCCTACCTGGTTAAATAAAGGTGAAATAAAAAATAAATTAAAAGTTGGCTTGATGTCCTTTGGGTGGTGGACAATATTTTGTCTTTCCCATTCACCCTTTCCCATTCCCCCTCTGAATGGTGGCAGGGTAGCCTAGTGGTTAGAGCGTTGGACTAGTATCCGGAAGGTTACAGGTTCAAACCCCTGAGCTGACAAGGTACAAATCTGTCATTTGGCTCCTGAATAGGCAGTTAACCCACTGTTCCTAGGCCATCATTGAAAATAAGAAATTGTTCTTAACTGACTTGCCTAGTTAAATAAAGGTTAAAAACATACACAATCCATGTCCCACTGATAGATTTAACAAGTCACATAAGCAAGGGATCATAGCTTTCACCTGGATTCATCTGGTCAGTCTATGTCATGGAAAGAGCAAGCGTTCTTAATGTTTTGTACACACAGTGTATATAGTTTCATTTCATGGGGCACTGGATAATACAGAGTGTTGCTGGCCTTTTACTCCACCCATTCCATTGGACACAATGTGAATAACTGTATATGGAATACATATTAGCTTATAGTGCAAAAACTATTCTAGGTGCCGCAGTAAAAGTCCCCCCTGCCCCCCCCCTCCCCCCACATAATACTTAGTATGGCCTGTAGAATATATACAGTGCTGTGAATAAGTATGTATTTGGTGTTATTTGTTCACTCAGGTTCCCTTTATCTAATGTTAGGTGTTGGTTGAAGATAACATTCAGTATCAGAAATATGCAAAAATAGAGAAAATCAGAAAGGGGGAAAATATTTTTTCACGCCACTGTATATGGTGTCATTTCATGGGGCTTTAAATAATGATGAGTGTTGCTGGACTTTTACTCCGCCCATTACATTGGCCACAATGCAAATCACGGGCTTAGAGTAGAGTATATAGAAAAAACTATTCTTTGTGCCAATGTAGAAGTGGGGAGTACTCAGTAGGGTCTGTAAAATCTAGATATGGTGTCATTTCACGGGGCATTGAATAATACAGAGTGTTGCTGGACTTTTACTGTGGTCAAAAACAGCTTACAGGAAAAACTATTCTTTGTACCGATGTTCAATTCTTAGGTTTTTCTTTCAGTAATTGCAGTGACTTGATTATCAGAATCCCAAAAGTTATTTGTGCATTGTTCAGATTTTATATTTCTCAACACTGATGCATCTACTCTAACGCCACTCTGCTCTGAGCAGATAAACATTGGCGGTCGGCATTGGCTATTAATTCCCTGTGCACCTTATACGCAGCAGTTTTATGTAATGACAATGCAAGTTGCTCCCATTCTGGTGTTTTTTTTCTATCCTTTTCTGAGCGACTGAAAATGTATGATTTCGAAAATGTACTACACAGTAAGGATTGGACTTTTTAATATTTTCTGCAAATAGGCTTACCCATGAGAACCTTTTGAACTACTTACCACTTTTCTCATGAATGTACCCTCTCCCATTCACCACGAGTCAATATAAACACACCATTACTTGGAGTGTTATGCCTGAACCCTCAAATTTGCCTCATCTGCCAAAACACATTTCAGTGTATCCTCACTTATTTCATACTGCTTATCTGATTCAGTTTTCATAGAGCATACGATTTCCTGATCTAATATACCTCTACCACAACTTTTTATCTCTAAGTGGTAGTATTCATTCCCAATAGCTTGGGTGTCAGATTTGAGCTGCACCACTGACACATCCTCACACGAACTCATAGATACTTAAGGATGAAAATCAGACGCAAGTTCTTTATCTTCAAAAGTTTGTAGATTTTGCATATTGTTGCATACTGTTGTTTGACGTTCCCTCATTTAAGAGGTTTTGAACCTGAGCCTCATATACATTCTCTGTTTGTACCATTTTGTTGAATTTCACATTTTTGTCACTAACAATTGAATGTACGAATGTGTCACTGTCTGTAGCACTCTTAGAAGCAGTTGGCTTCTGAACTAATCTGCTATTAATCTGTATTTGGCAAGGCAAGAGTGCATGAAGGTCGTGTATGGAATGGCGTTTTATTTCACACTAGGGAAAGCAGTTTGTTTTTCCAACTGATGTTCAACACAAAAATAGTCGATTAATTTATTGTTTTGGAATTAATATAACATGCAGGATGAAATGTAGGCTGCTCGTCTATGAAAAGCCAACTGACATTTACTCCTGAGGTACTGACCGGTTGCACTCTCTACAACCACTGTGATTATTATTTGACCCTGCTGGTAATCTATGAACGTTTGAAGAACAATCTGGCCTTAAATGGCCATGTACTCTTATAATCGCCATCCGGGAGAGCCAGAAGAGAGTTTTTCCAAGCCACCATGCTTCTACGTCTACAATTCTGGTAGCTGTACTTCTGTACAAAGTATTATATTGTCCTATGTTGTCACCTAGTGGCGAATTTGGGTACTGTAGCTTTTAATTGGCTAACTTTCCATTGAGAGCTATTTCCTGTCAGAACAATCTGAGTGAAAACAAATGACAGACAAGCTCAATTTCAGAGGCTGGTAACTCCAATGAACTTACCCTCTGCAGCAGAGGTAACTTCCATTCCTGTGGCAGGCCTCATGAGATCCAGTTTCATCATAGTGCTTGATGGTTTTTGCGACTGCATTTGAAGAAACTTTCAAAGTTCTTGAAGTTTTCCGTATTGACTGACCTTCATGTCCTGAAGTAATGATGGACTGTCGTTTCTCTTTGCTTGTTTGAACTGTTCTTGCCATAATATGGACTTTTACCAAATAAGGCTATCTTCTGTATACCACCCCTACCTTTTCACAACACAACTGATTGGCTCAAATGCATTAAGAAGGAAAGAAATTCTACAAGTGAACTTTTAACAAGGCACACCCGTTAATTGAAATGCATTCCAGGTGACTACCTCATGAAGCTGATTGAGAGAGTGCCAAGAGTGTGCAAAGCTGTCATCAAGGCAAAGGGTGGCTTTTTCTAAAATCTAAAATCTAAAATATATTTAGATTTGTTTAAGACTTTTTTGATTTCTACATGATTCCATATGTGTTATTTCATAGTTTTGATGTCTTCACTATTATTCTACAATGTAGAAAATAGTAAAAATAAAGTAAAACCCTTGAATGTAGGCCCGATTACCAACGATGATGAGACAGCCTACAGGGAGGAGGTGAGGGACCTGGTGGAGTGCCAGGAAAATAACCTCTCCCTCAATGTCAACAAAACGAAGGAGCTGATCGTGGACTTCAGGAGACTACAGAGAGAGCACTCCCTATCCATATCGACAGGACCGCAGTGGAGAAGCTGAAAAGTTCTTCGGCGTACTCATCACCGACAATCTGAAATGGTCTACCCACACAGACAGTGTTGTGAAGAAGCATCTCTTCAACCTCAGGAGGCTGAAGGAATTTGTCTTTGCCCTTAAGTCCACCACAAACGATGCACAATTGAGAGCTTCCTGTCAGGCTGTATCACCGCCTGGTGTGGCAACTGCACTGCCCGCAACCGCAGGGCTCTCCAGAGGGTGGTGTGTTCTGCCCAACGCTTCACTTGGGGCACTCTGCCTGCCCTCCTGGACACCCACAGCACCCGATGTCACAGGAAGGCCAAAAAGATAATCAAGGACATCAACCACCCGAGCCACTGCCTGTTCACCCCCTTATACCATCCAGAAGGCGAGGTCAGTACAGGTGCATCAAAGCAGGGACCGAGAGACTGAAAAATGGCTTCTATCTCAAGGCCATCAGACTGTTAAATAGCCATCACTAGCCAGCTACCACCCGGTTACTCAACCCTGCACCTTAGAGGCTACTGCCCTATATACAGTGGTTCCTCCTTTTAAAAGTTGTGAGCTTACATTGAGCGACTCAGAGGTTCCCAGCATCACGGCTTCATTGCTCCAGACCACCGCAAGGGGGAGGTAGGGCACTCATTATGCATTTAGGTCCCAAGATTTTTATATGACCAATCACATTGAGTGGTTCCAATGACGATTTTGACTCGAGCCACCCATCCCTGGTGACATTCTTCAGCAACAATGGCTGACAAAAGCAAATGTAAGTAATTATAATGTCATAACGAGTCAAGAAAAAAATGTACAAGTGAGAGGAATATGTTAATGTAGAGACAAACGATTGTGCAGATTTTTTTTGGCATAAAGTTGATTTTTTAGAAAATCCCTATTTAGCAAGTTTTTTTTCAGTCATATCCAATACCAGGTGTATCAAACTCCATTCTTTGAATGATGCTGTGTCTGCATGTATGTATTACAATTATATATTTTAACAGTGTTTACCACTCCTGCTCCTGGGACATCAATGATTACACATTTTAACTATGCAATAGACTAGAAACATAATTTAAGTTAAAGGCTGATTTGTAATTCATATATACAGAAAGAAAACAGTACACTACACCTCCTATGCATATCTAACTCCCTTCATCTGCATTAATCTGAGAAGGTTCTCCCAGCCATGTGGATAATTGAAAACAGGGCAGCAAAGTTTATTTGTCACAAGAGCGGTTTAGAGCATATCACTATTTGCCTGTGAATACCCAGACCTTCATACAAACTTGCTATGCTGAATTCTTGACTCATAACCAAAGGTGCTGTCATATCCTGCCAGCACGTCCACTAGCGAGCCACTCAGGTGGAGAATGACGCATGGAAGAGGGCGAGGAACGAGATGGGAGTAACAATCCAGGCTATTTGTTCTGAGACCGGCATAATAATTTAATGAAACAAGCAGGGAGCAGGTTACGAACCCTCAACATTCTTGCCCGAAGTCCAGCACGCAATCGACGGTGCCATAATGTATTATTTTGGGGTTGGGGCCGATTGTGGTTAAAAATACTTTATCAATTGGAATCTTTAACAGTTTAAATTGGAAAAAAGTATTATTATTAGTTTTTCACAAGCGTAACAGGATGGGCTATTAGCTGAACAATAGACTGTTCAACCTTTACTAAAGAATTGTCTAATAGCTGAGCTAGGTGTGAACACCCCCCTCCCCAACTTGCAACAAATCATATTTATCTTCCTTTCCACATCTGCCTACACACGTTGAATGTTCGGAGAAAATACAAATATACAGTATATATATATATACACACTGCTCAAAAAATAAAGGGAACACTTAAACAACACAATGTAACTCCAAATCAATCACACTTCTGTGAAATCAAACTGTCCACTTAGGAAGCAACACTGATTGACAATAAATTTCACATGCTGTTGTGCAAATGGAATAGACAACAGGTGGAAATTATAGGCAATTAGCAAGACACCCCCAATAAAGGAGTGGTTCTGCAGGTGGTGACCACAGACCACTTCTCAGTTCCTATGCTTCCTGGATGATGTTTTGGTCACTTTTGAATGCTGGCGGTGCTTTCACTCTAGTGGTAGCATGAGACAGAGCTCATCCAGGATGGCACATCAATGAGAGCTGTGGCAAGAAGGTTTGCTGTGTCTGTCTGCGTAGTGTCCAGAGCATGAAGGTGCTACCAGGAGACAGGCCAGTACATCAGGAGACGTCGAGGAGGCCGTAGGAGGGCAACAACCCAGCAGCAGGACCGCTACCTCTGCCTTTGTGCAAGGAGGAGCAGGAGGAGCACTGCCAGAGCCCTGCAAAATGACCTCCAGCAGGCCACAAATGTGCATGTGTCTGCTCAAACGGTCAGAAACAGACTCCATGAGGGTGGTATGAGGAGCCGACGTCCACAGGTGGGGGTTGTGCTTACAGCCCAACACTGTGCAGGACGTTTGGCATTTGCCAGAGAACACCAAGATTGGCAAATTCGCCACTGGCGCCCTGTGCTCTTCACAGATGAAAGCAGGTTCACACTGAGCACATGTGACAGACGTGACAGAGTCTGGAGACGCCGTGGAGAACGTTCTGCTGCCTGCAACATCCTCCAGCATGACCGGTTTGGCGGTGGGTCAGTCATGGTGTGGGTTGGCATTTCTTTGGGGGGCCGCACAGCCCTCCATGTCCCGCCAGTTCCACAGACCTGAATCCAATTGAGCACATCTGGGACATCATGTCTCACTCCATCCACCAACGCCACGTTGCACCACAGACTGTCCAGGAGTTGGCGGATGCTTTAGTCCAGGTCTGGGAGGAGATCCCTCAGGAGACCATCTGCCACCTCATCAGGAGCATGCCCAGGCGTTGTAGGGAGGTCATACAGGCACGTGGAGGCCACACACACTACTGAGCCTCATTTTGACTAGTTTTAAGTTGGATCAGCCTATAGTGTGGTTTTCCACTTTAATTTTGAGTGTGACTCCAAATCCAGACCTCCATGGGTTGATAAATTTGATTTCCATTGATAATTTTTGTGTGGTTTTGTTGTCAGCACATTCAACTAAGTAAAGAAAAAAGTATTTAATAAGAATATTTCATTCATTCAGATCTAGGATGTGTTATTTTAGTGTTCCCTTTATTTTTTTGAGCAGTGTATATTGGTCATGGCTCCCAAGTGGTGCAGCGGTTTAAGGCAATGCATCTCAGTGCAAGAGGCTTTACTACAGCCCCTAGTTCGAATACAGGCTGTATCACATTCAACCGCGATTGGGAGTGCCATAGGGCGACGCACAATTGGCCCAGCGTCATTCGGGTTTGGCCGGGTAGGCCGTCATTGTAAAAAAAAGTTTGTTCTTACCTGACATGCCTAGTTAAAAAAGGTTGCATTTAAAAAACCACTGGCTGCAACCGCAGTGCAATCAATAGCAGGTGAACAGTGGCTGGTGCTGAAAATATAGCTAACTTGTTATGCAGGTGTTGCACACCAACAGATGGAGAAAACCTACACTAGTCGAGCAATTCATTTCAGCAATAACATTCATTTTAATTTGACTTTACAAACAACAAGAGGACTTAATTGAAGTCTATTTCTTCAGAATCTAGACCTATATAAAATCAAATCAAATTTATTTATATAGCCCTTCGTACATCAGCTGATATCTCAAAGTGCTGTACAGAAACCCAGCCTAAAACCCCAAACAGCAAGCAATGCAGGTGTAGAAGCACGGTGGCTAGGAAAAACTCCCTAGAAAGGCCAAAACCTAGGAAGAAACCTAGAGAGGAACCAGGCTATGTGGGGTGGCCAGTCCTCTTCTGGCTGTGCCGGGTGGAGATTATAACAGAACATGGCCAAGATGTTCAAATGTTCATAAATGACCAGCATGGTCGTATAATAATAAGGCAGAACAGTTGAAACTGGAGCAGCAGCACAGTCAGATGGACTGGGGACAGCAAGGAGTCATCATGTCAGGTAGTCCTGGGGCATGGTCCTAGGGCTCAGGTCCTCCGAGAGAGAGAAAGAAAGAGAGAAGGAGAGAATTAGAGAACGCACACTTAAATTCACACAGGACAGGAGAAGTACTCCAGATATAACAAACTGACCCTAGCCCCCCGACACATAAACTACTGCAGCATAAATACTGGAGGCTGAGACAGGAGGGGTCAGGAGACACTGTGGCCCCATCCGAGGACACCCCCGGACAGGGCCAAACAGGAAGGATATAACCCCACCCACATTGCCAAAGCACAGCCCCCACACCACTAGAGGGATATCTTCAACCACCAACTTACCATCCTGAGACAAGGGGGCATGGCACAACAAGGGGGGCCAGACAGGATGACCACATCAGTGAATCAACCCACTCAGGTGACGCACCCCTTCCAGGGACGGCATGAGAGAGCCCCAGTAAGCCAGTGACTCAGCCCCTGTAATAGGGTTAGAGGCAGAGAATCCCAGTGGAAAGAGGGGAACCGGCCAGGCAGAGACAGCAAGGGCGGTTCGTTGCTCCAGTGCCTTTCCGTTCACCTTCCCACTCCTGGGCCAGACTACACTCAATCATATGACCCACTGAAGAGATGAGTCTTCAGTAAAGACTTAAAGGTTGAGACCGAGTTTGCGTCTCTGACATGGGTAGGCAGACCGTTCCATAAAAATTGAGCTCTATAGGAGAAAGCCCTGCCTCCAGCTGTTTGCTTAGAAATTCTAGGGACAATTAGGAGGCCTGCGTCTTGTGACCGTAGCGTACGTGTAGGTATGTACGGCAGGACCAAATCAGAGAGATAGGTAGGAGCAAGCCCATGTAATGCTTTGTAGGTTAGCAGTAAAACCTTGAAATCAGCCCTTGCTTTGACAGGAAGCCAGTGTAGAGAGGCTAGCACTGGAGTAATATGATCAAATTTTTTGGTTCTAGTCAGAATTCTAGCAGCCGTATTTAGCACCAACTGAAGTTTATTTAGTGCTTTAAAGTAGAGCATTGCAGTAGTCTAACCTAGAAGTGACAAAAGCATGGATACATTTTTCTGCATCATTTTTGGACAGAAAGTTTCTGATTTTTGCAATGTTACGTAGATGGAAAAAAGCTGTCCTTGAAATGGTCTTGATATGTTCTTCAAAAGAGAGATCAGGGTCCAGAGTAACGCCGAGGTCCTTCACAGTTTTATTTGAGACGACTGTACAACCATTAAGATTAATTGTCAGATTCAACAGAAGATCTCTTTGTTTCTTGGGACCTAGAACAAGCATCTCTGTTTTGTCCGAGTTTAAAAGTAGAACGTTTGCAGCCATCCACTTCCTTATGTCTGAAACACATGCTTCTAACAAGGGCAATTCTGGGGCTTCACCATGTTTCATTGAAATGTACAGCTGTGTGTCATCCGCATAGCAGTGAAAGTTAACATTATGTTTTCGAATAACATCCCCAAGAGGTAAAATATGTAGTGAAAACAATAGTGGTCCTAAAACGGAACCTTGAGGAACACCGAAATTTACAGTTGATTTGTCAGAGGACAAACCATTCACAGAGACAAACTGATATCTTTCCGACGGATAAGATCTAAACCAGGCCAGAACTTGTCCGTGTAGACCAATTTGGGTTTCCAATCTCTCCAAAAGAATGTGGTGATCGATGGTATCAAAAGCAGCACTAAGGTCTAGGAGCACGAGGACAGATGCAGAGCCTCGGTCCGATGCCATTAAAATGTCATTTACCACCTTCACAAGTGCCGTCTCAGTGCTATGATGAGCATATCTCTTGATGATTTCTCCCTCAAAGAAATCTGAAGTCATGGTACCTGAAAAAGGAAGCAAGAGTGAATTATTGTGGAACACATAACAGTCAGTGTTGTGTAGGCTACAATATTTCATGTACCCGTTGCTTTGTAAACATTCAAATTTATCATCAAAATTCAATTATGGGCTTGGTCCCTGGCGAGAAATTGCTCCCGACACATGGAGTTTGAGTGGATGCTTAGGACTTGATCTTGCTTGCTTGATCTCCTTCATTTTTTTCTGTAGCAATTTTGAGCAAATTGCTCAAGCAGGACGCAAAGTTCTTTGTCAGACGAATCATTATGTCGAAACTACAGAACAGTACAAAATAAGCTAACACACATGGTTAATGTTCTGATATATATATATTATATATATATATATATATATATATATATATAAAAAACATATAAAAAACATTTCCTACCCGAGCCTTTCCATAAGTCCACGTTTTTTCAACTGTCTTCTGACTGTGATTAGAGCGATGATGTTGTACCGTGATGCCAGCAGATTACAGACTGCCTTTGCCGATCGCTCATCATCGTCATTCATCAATGAGTCGATGGCCCAACACTCCACCATTCAAAAATGAGCTGTTTATCTAAATAAATGACATTGTGACCAAAGAGAACAGACAAAATGAAAATTGTTTTCATCAAGCCAGCTTCTTTCTATGGTGCTACCCGTTCCACCAAAACTAAAGGTATTTTGGTTTCAGTGCATTTTATAAAATAAAAAATGTGTAGGCCTCCCTCTGGTAGGTTCAACTTGGAAGGATTCTGCATGTTGCAACCCACCATAATAATGACCATCAAATGTCCTGGTTTGTGGATCATCATAGCAGTCCCCCCCCCCTGGTGGTTTACCCTGGTAGGATTTCTGCAAGCTGCAGATTACCACCAGAATGGACCTGGGAGGTCCGGCAGTGGCTCTTTGTTCCGGCCCGTCGTCCAGTTGATCCTAGTGGATCTAGGCAGTACCTAGGGCAGACGTTAATAACGCACAACACTCAGGCAATACATCATTACATTTCCTCCCCAAACGAGCGGCGTTGTTGCTCTAACTGGTGGTTGTATGGGGAACTTGTTTATGGCTCTATCACTTCCTAAGTGTCGAAGGAAATAAAACAAAAATGGAATAAAAACATAAATAGAAGATACTGTATACAAAATATATCTACCACACCTTAATCATCTAATTTGGACTATGTTCTATATATGTCCAAGGTCTCTATCATGGCATTGTCTCTAATGTCATATCTAGGGGGATCCTACTTGAAGGTGGGTAGTTAAGGCACTTGGAAAAATGGCCCCTGAAGGCCAAAGCTTAAATTGGGGACATTACTGGGCTGACCTAGCGAATCTGGGAGAGGAGGCTGTGGATGGACCCCCTGATGGGGTTTCAGGATCTATTGCCAACTTTCCAAAAATTGGAATCGCTTCTGCCCCACGGGTGATCCTAGTATAAGACCTCATTAGGTCTTCCATTGCACGTGTGCGCCTGTGTACGTAATAGGTATACACGCCAAGGGCCAAGGATCAGACCAAGGATTAGGCTAACAGTCAGGATACTGTCCAGCACCGTCCAAGAGCGGGCGACAGACCAATCTTTTGGTCTGTAGTCAGTTGGGTCAACTAAAAGTGCCTCATCCAGTATGCTAAGATCAACAGTCATTGGTCCTTCATACTGGATTTGTTTTGAATGGCTCATGGTAGCTCAAGGGAACGCTTAGCAAAAGCAGCAGGCATTTCAATCTCTGCGTTTATCATGTGGTTGGGAAGTTGTTATTGAGCGAGTTCGTCTATGTGGATAATCGTCCTCTCTGGTACGTGGGTATTGTTGGGCCAAAATCCTACATTTAGAACTGTTTTCAATCTATAGATATTCTCCTGTTCAACAACCGGCAGCATCAGTAAAAATCCCACTTCATTACGATCAACGTGTATTGGGATTGCCGACCCCAGACTATAGGCCAAATGTGACTGTAACGGTCTTATCGTGGTTGTAGTAGCTGAGGTCAATATGTCGTGCACCATTGAGAGGGGCATTAGATATGAGGGGATTCTATTCATGGAGAAGTGGTCCATAGAAGAGGTAACTTCACAGAGAAAATCCTCCAATAACAATTGAACCAATTGGACATGGGCATAGTCATGACCTCTACCAGCTTTCCTACAGACAGGAGGGTTTTGTTTAGGAGAGTAGTGTTGGGGTGACCACCAGAAATGTGTCATAGAGAGACTTTCCCACATGTTGCTTTCCCGTAGGGGTTCCGCTCGTGATTATGTCTGCTCGGTTGGTTTAGACCAGGGCACAGTGTCACGATCAGCCAAAATAACTCCATCCTACAGAAATGCATAATCAGAGATATTGTTGGATTATTTCAGTTATTTGCTTTTGTAAAAAAAGATGTAAAGTGCAACGTACTAATCTCCTGGGAGGGATCAGCTGAGGATACTTAAGAATTTTCTTAGTACCTGACTTTGCTAAGTCTATTCGGTGCTGGCTAGCACCCCTTCTATTCCCATAAGGGGAGTGTACAATTTGATTTGGTTCCTGTGGACCCACTTTAACGTGGCGTTTTGTCGACCTTTGCTGATTCTGAACTACAGCTTCACCACGATCTTGTGTGGCCCCGTCCAGAGGGGCAGGAGCTTTTTTTGCGATGCCTGCCAGTTTGGTGTATATGTAGTACCACACCTTATCCCCGAGCTCGAACACCTGGTGTGAGGCCTTTTTGTCATAATAGGTCTTGTCACCTTTTGCACTTCTTTCCAACTTTTCTTCAGCGTATGCGAAGGTAGTCTGGAGATGGTTACGCAAGTCTGTCAAGTAGTGATGAGCCGTGTAGGCAGTGGCGGCGGCGGTTGGTACAGGAGATGCAGTGGAAGTGTCATTTGCCGGCCCGTCATCATCTTGAAGGGTGTTATTCCCTTAGACCTGTTGCGTGTTGCTCTGATCTCCATCAGTACCAATGGGATTTTGAGGTCCCAATCTTTGTGGTTGGTTGCCACATATTTCCTCTGGATTCTGACGATTGTTTGGTTGCTCTTTTCTACCCTGCCGGAGCTCCTATGGTGGTACGCGATGTGGAGTTTAGCTTTGACTTCCAGGAGCATCCACAGTTTGGTCATTACAGCTGCCGAAAAGTGGGTTCCTCTGTCGCTGTCCACGGTTTCTCCTGGCAGTCCGAAACGACTGAAAACTTGGTTGAGCAAAAGAACGAAGGTGGTTTCCACTGTGTCATATGTTGCGGGCAGGCACTCCACCCACTTTGTGAATGTGCAAGTCACTGTGAGGAGATACTTGTTGCCTCTGCCAACCTGGCAACTGGGTCGACACAGTCGATCTGGATCGAGCTCCAGGGGTAAGACACCCGTGCGTTGCAGGGGTGCTCTGTGAAGTGGCTTGGAGGGTTGAAACTGGCAGCAAACTAGACACCCCCTCACGTATTGTGCCACGTCTTGTTCCATGTGAGGCCAGTGGGCCACCTGTCGCAATGTTTCACATGTAACCTTGACACCCCCATGGCCTCCACATGGCTTGTCGTCTGTGTTTTAGGAACCACCCACCTTGGTGTAGTGTCGGTTTCTGAAACATAAACCAGTAGGTCTTTTACAAGTGTGAGGTCCTGTTTAGTTGCGTACAGCGAATGCAGGTTGTGTGAACCTGCCAACGCCAGTTCGGACACAGTTCGGGTGATTGACAGGATCAGACAGGAAAGCCATCAAAGTGGCGAGGGACTCATCTTGGTGTTGCATTGCTACCAGGTCGCCATTCAGGAATGAATTAGTTTGCAACACAATATGTTTGTGCAAAGATATTTCCCGCGGTGCTACATGGCTACGCGTTACCGCAGACACCATGGCTTCCTCAGTGTTTTTTTTGTCTCGAGCATCGAACACCCAAGGGGTGCCGTGAATTGAACCAGATTTCGCCATGCTGTCGGCATTGTTGTTGCCAAGTTTGTCACGACCAGGTGATTTGGAGTGTCCCTTGAATTACTTCCAATACACCTATATATCATGTTTGGTGATGAGGTCATCGCAAGCACTTCTTTGCCACTTGTAGTCATGTGCTTTTGTTTCCAAAACAGCAAGTGGCATAAGAAGGTGAGTCTGGCATAGTTTGAAGCAGTGCAGATTTCCAGTTCTGACAATTTGTGTTTCATCACCGTTCACTTCTGCAAACTGGCTGGTCTTGTTGCCTAGCTGAAATTGAAGTGGTTTGTACGGAATGTCGTGGTGCCATACCAATTCCACACACCAGCTTGCAAGTGGTCTAGATGACGGTAAGAACAGTCATCAACAAATGCCATCGGCATGTGAAAACACACATTCTTTTCGAAGTAGTGATGGTTCGAAGGCAATGGCGGAGCGATGTCACACGGGGGTGGTGCGGAGTCTGTTTCATCGTCACCACAGCATTTACACACCGCCAACACACTGCCAACACACTGCCCAAAGTCAGGTTTTTCGCTTTTACTTAGCGAAAATGTCTGATCCTGTCGCTTTTACGCCTGATCCTGTCGCTTTTGTTACCTCATCATGGCTCTGCAGTGTCATAAATCAAGCCGCTATCCTGCTGTTGTGTACAGAACCCTCATGGATTTGTTGGCTTTTCAAAAAAGTCTTAGGCAGGTGACATGTTTCTATGATCACCTTTTGTCTTCCGACATAACTGGTGAAGTGTTTGACCGCCCAGACTGTTGACGGTAGTGATTTTTCACAGTCAAAGTATTTGTGTTCATCAGGGTTGAGTGTTTTGTTTGCGTAAGCAACCACACATTTGTCTTGGTCGTATTTTTGGTACAACCCAGCACTAAGGCAGTGCTCTGAGAAACCGACTTCCAAAAATAACATCTTGTCTTTGGGGTATACCCGGCAGGGTGCCTCGTAAAACTGTTTTTTCAAGGAAGCCACAGCTTCGTTGTTAGTGCCATCCCAGACGAATGGGGCTTCTTTCTGAAGAAGATGGGTCAAATGCTTCGACAAGTCGATGTAGTTTCGATGAATTGACTGGAGTAATTACATACTCCCAAGAAACTGCGCACCTCATGAAGGTTTGTAAGTGTTTTGATGTTGCGGACTGCTTGGATTCTGTTAGACTATGTTTGGATGAAAAGTGTGCCCAGAGTAAACTGCCTGTTACTCAGGCCCAGAAGCTAGAATATGCATATAATTAGTAGATTTGGATAGAAAACACTCTAAAACTTCAAAAACTGTTAAAATAATGTATGTGGATATAACAGAACTCATATGGCAGGCGGAAACCTGAGAAGAATCCAACCAGGAAGTTGGAATTCTGAGGATTGTAGTTTTCAAGTGAATGCCTATCGAACATCCAGTGTCTGTGGGGTCAGATTGCAAGTCCTACGGCTTCCAGTAGATGTCAACAGTCTTTAGAAGTTGTTTCAGGCTTCTATTGTGAAAGGGGAGAGAATAAAACCACTCAGAGTAAGTGGCTCAGCTGAAAGCCATGAGTTGTTTATCACACGTGGCTGTGAGCATGAGCTCCCTTTCCTTTCTAATGAAAACAGTATTGTCAGGTTGAAACATTATTGAATATTTATGATAAAAACACCCTAAGGATTGATTAGAAACATCGTTTGAGATGTTTCTACGAACTTTAATGGAACTTGTTTTACTTTTCCTTTGGACTTTTTGCCCGCACTTTGTGCATTTGGATTACTGGACTAAACACATGAACAAAAAGGAGGTATTTGGACATAAAGATGAACTTTATTGACAAACATTTATTGTCTAACATGGAGACCTGCGAGTGCCATCAGATGAAGATCATCAAAGGTAAGTGATTAATTTTAATGCTATTTCTGACTTTTGTGACACCTTTCCTTGGCTGGAAAATGTCTGTATGTTTTTTTTGTGGCTAGGCGCTGTCCTAACATAATCGCATGGTGTGCTTTTGTCATAAAGTCTTTTTGAAATCGGACACTGTGGTTGGATTAACAATAAGTTTCTTTAAAGTGGAGTTTAATACTTGTATGTTTAAGGAATTGTAATTATGAGATTGCTGTTGTTTGAATTTGGCGCCCTGCAATTTCACTGGCTTTAGACCAGGTGTTCCGCCAGTGGAACCCCCTTCCCAGAAAGGTTAAAAGGTTCCTTTGTCATCTACAACCTTATGTTGCGTTTTGGGTTTGCTGACCACTCAGACCTTGGCTGCAGCTTAGGGTCACTTAGTCTGATATGTTAATGCTTAACTCACATTTTTTATACCCTTGGGTCAGAAATGGGCGTTTCCACCTTTAGGGCAATTCTCTGGGCGTGCCAAGTTACGAGGCAAGGTCTGGATTTTACTCAGATCCAATTTAGACAACTAACTACACATTTCATCTTTACAAAAACGTTATTTTTGATCTGGACATTTTCCACACAACATACAATATGCAAACATCAGTCACATACTAGGAAAACTCTTAAAGTTACAATGTTTTCGTTATAACGTTAATAACATAACAAAAACGACATACATTTTCATGTTCCATCTATCGTCATTACCATCATTGTGACTGACGAAACCTATTGTTCCAAAGTCCATTTATTGAATGTTAATGTTCTGAGGCCGGTTCTCCATAGTGAGAGGACAAAGGAATTTTGTCTGCTGTTTTAGATTTACAATGGGCCTGAAGTGTCATACACCCCCACCCCATCTCCATACCTCTCGATCTCTTCCCCTCTGGTGGGTGTGAGAGAGCTCTCTCTAGCACTGTGGTCCACGGTACACTGACCCGAGCAGGCTAGTCATGGCAAACACATTGAGAAGATTCTTCTCTATCCGAGGACCTGCAAAGCAACTATGCTCGGATAGTGGCACAAACTTCATCGGAGCCTGCAAAGAGCTATAGATCAGAACAGATAACTCTTCAACACCAAGGATGCACGTGGACTTTCAATCCCCCTCGTGTCCCATATGAGAGAAGCTTGGGAGAGGATGATTGGAATCGCTCGTCATAATCTGGATGCCATGCTTCTGGAAGTTAGTTCAACTCGTTTCACACATGAAGTCTTCACCACACTCATGGCTGAAGACATGGCCATCATGAACGATCGACCCATAGTTCTAGTGTCCATGAATCTGGAGATGCCAGCAGTTCTTACACCTGCAATGCTTTTGACACAAAAGATTGAAACTAAAACAGCACCCCAGGAGACTTCAACATCAAAGATCTCTACAGCAAGCAATGGAAACAAGTCCAGAGCCTCGCATACACATTCTGGAAAAGATGGAGACAAGAATACCTGGTGACACTAGGCACGCAGAGAATTGCAAGTTGACAAACCTAACCTGCAAGTTGATGTCGTCTTACTAAAAGACACGCGAGTCCACCAAAACAAATGGCCTGTTGGACTCTGTACCAAGCTGTGACAACAAAGTCAGTTAAGTAGAAGTGAAATTCATGAGACAGGGCACCTTTGTTCTTCAGACCTGTCTCTGAAGTCATCCTACTTCTCCAAAAGTAAACACAGTGACATAAAAGGTCATTATGCCAAGCGGGGAATGTTCTGATAGCTGTACTTATTATATTGTCCTATGTTGTCATCTAGTGGCGAATTTGGGTACTGTAGCTTTTAATTTGCTAACTTTAGGTTCAGAGCTATTTCCTGTCAGAACAACCCGAGCGACAACAGACAGACAAGCTCTATTTTTCCATCTTACTAGACCTTGGTTAAAGATAAGTCTGTAAGTACTTTCGAGTTATTTAGAACATGCTTTTGCTAATTCAAATTGTGTTTCTAGAACATTTATGTTTTTACATGTTTATTCTAGTTTTCCAATGATCCGAAGTTCCGATGATGCTAAGGTAATTGCACAAACTATCGCCCATTCACTTACGATTGTGTATTAGCATACTAGCTATTGTTTTGTGACAGAATTTAGTTTCGGTTTTTGGGTGTACATATCTACTTTAAGTGTTCAGATATTTCTTGTGACAAAGCTAAAGCATGGTTATTAAGCTATGTGGACACTTAGATTGTGTGTATATGTTTAGTGGCACCTTTCCTGTGATGTAAATAGTCATCATTTTTGCACAGTCATGTTGGCTAGCTAGGCTCTTTTACTTGTTGCTAACTCATGATAGAGATGCTGTTCTTGATTTGTATCCATTTGTGTGAATGTATATTCTACTTTTTCCTCATATGTTTTTTCATTTCTGTATCTGTCACAGTTTTACAAACAAAATATCTTCTACTAAAGATTCTTAACGGTACCAATGCCTCCTGATTCGTTATTGTAAGAGTGTAAGCTGTTTTCCAAGCTTTGTAGCTTACACATTGCTTGCTGTTTGGGGTTTTAGGCTGTGTTTTTGTATAGCACTTTGTGACATCTGCTGATGTGAAAAAGCCTTTATAAATACAATTGATTGAGGCATTACAATACATTTTATTTGAGAAATGTAGTAACATTTTCTCTTTACCAGCGTGTGGTCTTGCAATGTCAAAATATGAAATCACATTAATGGCGCCGGAGGGAATAAAATCAAAATCAAATCAAATGTATTTATAAAGCCCTTCTTACATCAGCTGATATCTCAAAGTGCTGCACAGAAACCCAGCCTAAAACCCCAAACACCAAGCAATGCAGGTGTAGAAGCACAGTGTCTAGGAAAAACTCCCTAGAAAGGATAGAACCTAGGAAGAAAGCTGGAGAGGAACCAGGCTATGAGGGGTGGCCAGTCCTCTTCTGGCTGTGCCGGGTGGAGATTATAACAGAACATGGCCAAGATGTTCAAATGTTCATAGATGACCAGCAGGGTCAAATAATAATAATCACATTTGGTTGTCGAGGGTGCAACAGGTCAGCACCTCAGGAGTAAATGTCAGTTGGCTTTTCATAGCCGATCATTAAGAGTATCTCTACCACTCCTGCTGTCTCTAGAGAGTTGAAAACAGCAGGTCTGGGACAGGTAGCATGTCCGGTGAACAGGTCAGAGTTCCATAGCCGCAGGTAGAACAGTTGAAACTGGAGCAACAGCACGGCCAGGTGGACTTGGGACAGCAAGGAGTCATCAGGCCAGGTAGTCCTGAGGGCTCAGATCCTCCAAGAGAGAAAGAGAGAAAGAAAGAGAGAAAAAGAGAGAAAGAGAGAGGGAATACTACATTTACACAGGACACCGGATAAGACAGGAGAAATACTCCAGATATAACAGACTGACCCTAGCCCCCACATAAACTACTGCAGCATAAATACTGGAGGCTGAAACAAGGAGGGGTCGAGAGACACTGTGGCCACATCCGACGATACCTCCTGACAGGGCCAAACAGGCAGGATATAACCCCACCCACTTTGCCAAGCACAACTCCTACACCACTAGAGGTGGTGCCAACCCACACAACCCCCACACCAACTTACCATCCTGAGACAAGGCCGAGTTTAGCCCACAAAGATCTCCGCCACGGCACAACCCAAGGGGGGGCGCCAACCCAGACAGGAAGATCACGTCAGTGACTCAACCCACTCAAGTGATGCACCCCTCCTTGGGATGGCATGGAAGAGCACCCGTAAGCCAGTAACTCAGCCCTGTAATAGGGATAGAGGCAGAGAATCCCAGTGGCGAGAGGGGAACCGAGCAGGCAGAGACAGCAAGGGCGGTTTGTTGCTCCAGTGCCTTTCCGTTCACCTTCCCACTCCTGGGCCAGACTACACTCAATCATATGACCTACTGAAGAGATGTGTCTTCAATAAAGGCATACAGGTTGAGACCGAGTCTGCATCTCTCACATGGGTAGGCAGACCATTCCAAAAAATGGAGCTCTAAAGGAGAAAGCCCTGCCTCCAGCTGTTTGCTTAGAAATTCTAGTGACAGTTAGGAGGCCTGCGTCTTGTGACAGTAGCGTACGTGTAGGTATGTACGGCAGGACCAAATCGGAAAGATAGGTAGGAGCAAGCCCATGTAATGCTTTGTAGGTTAGCAGTAAAAATCAAATCAAATTTATTTGTCACATACACATGGTTAGCAGATGTTAATGCGAGTGTAGCGAAATGCTTGTGCTTCTAGTTCCGACAATGCAGTAATAACCAATGAGTAATCTAACTAACAATTCCAAAACTACTACCTTATACACACACAAGTGTAAAGGGATAAAGAATATGTACATAAAGATATATGAATGAGTGATGGTACAGAGCGGCATAGGCAAGATGCAGTAGATGGTATCGAGTACAGTATATACATATGAGATGAGTATGTAAACAAAGTGGCATAGTTTAAAGTGGCTAGTGATACATGAATTACATAAAGATGCAGTAGATGATATAGAGTACAGTATATACGTATACATATGAGATGAATAATGTAGGGTATGTAAACATTATATTAAGTAGCATTGTTTAAAGTGGCTAGTGATATATTTTACATCAATTCCCATCAATTTCCATTATTAAAGTGGCTGGAGTTGAGTCAGTGTGTTGGCAGCAGCCACTCAATGTTAGTGGTGGCTGTTTAACAGTCTGATGGCCTTGAGATAGAAGCTGTTTTTCAGTCTCTCGGTCCCAGCTTTGATGCACCTGTACTGACCTCGCCTTCTGGATGATAGCGGGGTGAACAGGCAGTGGCTCGTGGTTGTTGTTCTTGATGATCTTTATGGCCTTCCTGTGACATCGGGTGATGTAGGTGTCCTGGAGGGCAGGTATTTTGCCCCCGGTGATGCGTTGTGCAGACCTCACTACCCTCTGGAGAGCCTTACGGTTGTGGGCGGAGCAGTTGCCGTACCAGGCGGTGATACAGCCCGACAGGATGCTCTCGATTGTGCATCTGTAGAAGTTTGTGAGTGCTTTTGGTGACAAGCCAAATTTCTTCAGCCTCCTGAGGTTGAAGAGGCGCTGCTGCGCCTTCTTCATGATGCTGTCTGTGTGGGTGGACCAATTCAGTTTGTCTGTGATGTGTACACCGAGGAACTTAAAACTTAAAACCTTGAAATCAGCCCTTGCCTTAACAGGAAGCCAGTGTAGAGAGAGGCTAGCACTGGCGTAATATGATCAAATTTCTTGGTTCTAGTCAAGATTCTAGCAGCCGTGTTTAGCACTAACTGAAGTTTATTTAGTGCTTTATCCGGGCAGCCGGAAAGTAGAGCATTGCTGTAGTCTAACCTAGAAGTGACAAAAGCATGGATTAATTTTTCTGCATCATTTTTGGACAGAAAGTTTCTGAATTTTGCAATGTTACGTAGATGGAAAAAAGCTGTCCTGATATGTCTTGATATGTTTGTCAAAAGAGTAATCCAGAGAAACGCTGAGGGATCTGCGGACGAGTGGAAATCTGCTCTTGCAATCGGTACTATTGGCCAATATACAATCACTGCATAATAAAATGGAGGAACTAAAAGCATGCATATTCTACCAACGGGACATTAAAAACTGTAATATCTTATTTTCACAGAGTAGTGGCTGAACGATGACATGAATAATATACAGCTGGCAGGTTATACACTGTAACGGCAGGATAGAACAGCAGCCTCTGGTAAGACAAGGGGTGGCGGTCGATGTATATTTGTAAACAACAGCCAGTGCATGATATCTAAGGAAGTCTTGAGGTTTTGCTCGCCTGAGGCAGAGTATCTCATGATAAGCTGTAGACCACACTATCTACCGAGAGAGTTTTTATCTACATTCTTCGTAGCTGCCTATTTACCACCACAAACCGATGCTGGCACTAAGACCGTGAGCTGTATATGGCCATAAGCAAACAGGATAACACTCCTAGTGGCCGGGGACTTTAATGCAGTGAAACTTAATTCCATGTTACCTAATTTCTACCAGCATGTTAAATGTGCAACCAGAGGAAAAAAAACTGTAGACTACCTTTACCCCACACACGGATACGTGTACAAAGCTCTCCCTTGCTCTCCATTTGGCAAATCTGACCATAATTCCACCCTCCTGATTCCTTCTTACAAGCAAAAATTAAAGCATGAAGCACTAGTAACTCCGACAATAAAAAAGTGGCCAGATGAAGCAGATGCTAAACTACAGGACTGTTTTGATTGCACAGACTGAAATATGTTCCGCGATTCTTCCAATGGCATTGAGGAGTACACCACATCAGTCACTGGCTTCATCAATAAGTGCATCGATGACGTCGTCCCCACAGTGACTGTACGTACATACCACAACTAGAAGCCATGGATCACAGGCAACATCCGCACTGAGCTAAAGGGTAGAGCTGCCGCTTTCAAAGGAGCGGGACTCTAACCCGGAAGTGTATAAGAAATCCCACTATGCCCTCCGACGAACCATCAAACAGGCAAGGCATCAATACAGGACTAAGATCAAATCGTACTTCACCGGCTACCAGGATGTGCACTCATAGCATGCGCTGACCAACTGGCATGTGTCTTCACTCACATTTTCAACCTCTCGCTGTTTGAGTCTGTAATACCGACATGCTTAAGCAGACCACCATAGTCCCTGTGCCCAAGAATACTAAGGAAACCTGCCTAAATGACTACCGACCTGTAGCACTCACGTCTGTAGTCATGAAGTGATTTGAAAGGCTGGAAATGGCTCATATTAACATCATTATCCCAGAAACACTAGACCCACTCCTATTTGCATACCACCCCAACAGATCTACCGATGTTGCAATCTCTATTGCACTCCATACTGCCATTTCACACCTGGACAAAAGGAACATCTATGTGAGAATGTTATTCATTGACTACAGCTCAGCGTTCAACACTATAGTGCCCTCAAAGCTCATCACTAAGCTAAGGACCCTGGGACTAAACACCTACCTCTGCAACTGGATCCTGGACTTCCTGACAGGCCAGCCTCAGGTGGTGAGGGTAGGTAACGACACATCCGCCACGTTGATTGTCAACTCGGGGGCCCCTCAGGGTGCATGCTCAGTCCCCTCCTGTACTCCCTATTCACTCATGACTGCACGGCCAGGCACGACTCCAACACCATCATTAAGTTTGCCGATGACACAACAGTGGTAGGCCTGATCACCGACAAGACAGACAATAGGGAGGAGGTCAGAGACCTGACCGCGTGGTGCAAGGCCTACCACTGAAAGAGCTGCAAAACCTGGACCCATACAAATCAGCTGGGCTTGACAATCTGGACCCTCTATTTCTGAAACTATCCGTCGCCATTGTCGCAACCCCTATTACCAGCCTGTTCAACCTCTCTTTCGTATCGTCTGAGATCCCCAAGGATTGGAAAGTTGCTGCGGTCATCCCCCTCATCAAAGGGGGAGACACCCTGAACCCAAACGGTTCCAGACCTATATCCATCCTGCCCTGTCTATCTAAGGTCTTCGAAAGCCAAGTTAACAAACAGATCACTGACCATCTCGAATCCCACCGTACCTTCTCCGCTGTGCAAGCTGGTTTCCGAGCCGGTCACGGGTGCACCTCAGCCACGCTCAAGGTACTAAACGATACCATAACCACCATCGATAAAAGACAGTACTGTGCAGCCGTCTTCATCGACCTGGCCAAGGCTTTCGACTCTGTCAATCACCATATTCTTATCGGCAGATTCAGTAGTCTCGGTTTTTCAAATGACTGCTTTGCCTGGTTCACCAACTACTTTGCAGACAGAGTTCAGTGTGTCAAATCAGAGGGCATGTTGTCCGGTCTCCGGCAGTCTCTATGGGGGTAACACAGGGTTCAATTCTCGGGCCGACTCTTTTCTCTGTATATATCAATGATGTTGCTCTTGCTGCGGGAGATTCCCTGATCCACCTCTACGCAGACAACACCATTCTGTATACTTCTGGCCCTTCCTTGGACATTGTGCTATCTAACATCCAAACGGACTTCAATGCCATACAACACTCCTTCCGTGGCCTCCAACTGCTCTTAAATGCTAGTAAAACCAAATGCATGCTTTTCAACCGTTCACTGCCTGCACCCGCACGCCCGACTAGCATCACCACCCTGGATGGTTCCGACTTAGAATATGTGGACATCTATAAATACCTAGGTGTCTGGCTAGACTGTAAACCCTCCTTACAGACTCATATCAAACATCTCCAATCCAACATCAAATCTAGAGTCGGCTTTCTATTTCGCAACAAAGCCTCCTTCACTCACGCCGCCAAACTTACCCAGTAAAACTGACTATCCTACCGATCCTCGACTTCGGCAATGTCATCAAAAAAATAACTTCCAATAATCTACTCAGCAAACTAGATGCAGTTTATCACAGTGCTATCCGTTTTGTTACTAAAGCACCTTATACCACCCACCACTGCGACCTGTATGCTCTAGTCGGCTGGCCCTCGCTACATATTCGTCGCCATACCCACTGGCTCCAGGTCATCTACAAGTCCATGCTAGATAATGCATGCTAGATAATAATATCTCAGTTCACTGGTCACGATGGCAACACCCACCCGTAGCACGCGCTCCAGCAGGTGTATCTCACTGATCATCCCTAAAGCCAACACCTCATTTGGCCGCCTTTCCTTCCAGTTCTCTGCTGCCTGTGACTGGAACGAATTGCAAAAATTGCTGAAATTGGAGACTTTTATTTCCCTCACCAACTTTAAACATCTGCTATCTGAGCAATTAAACGATTGCTGCAGCTGTACAAAGTCCATCTGCAAATAGCCCACCCAATTTACCTACCTCATCCCCATACTGTTTTTATTTATTTACTTTTCTGCTCTTTTGCACACCAATATCTCTACTTGCACATGATCATCTGATCATTTATCACTCCAGTGTTAATCTGCTAAATTGTAATTATTTGCTCCTATGGCCTATTTATTGCCTTTTGCACAAAATGTATTTCAACTCTTTTTTCTACTGTGTTATTGACTTTTTTGTTTACTTCATGTGTAACTCTGTGTTGTTGTCTGTTCACACTGTTATGCTTTATCTTGGCCAGGTCACAGTTGTAAATGAGAACTTGTTCTCAACTAGCCTACCTGGTTAAATAAAGGTGAAATAAAAAATAAATAAATAAAAGGACAACAACTTCTCCCTCAACGTGATCAAGACTAAAGGAGATGATCGTGGACTACAGGAAAAGGAGGGCCGAGCACGCCCCCATTCTCATCAACGGGGCTGTATCAGAGCAGGTTGAGAGCTTCAAGTTCCTTGGCGTCCACATCACCAACAAACTAACATGGTCCAAGCACACCAAAACAGTCGTGAAGAGGGCACGACAAAACCTATTCCCCCTCAAGAGACTGAAAAGATTTGGCATGAGTCCTCAGATCCTCAAAAGGTTCTACAGCTGCACCATCGACAGCATCTTGATGGGTTGCATCACTGCCTGGTGTGGTAACTGCTCAGTCTCTGACCGCAAGGCACTACGGAGGGTAGTGCGTAAGGCCCAGTACATCACTGAGGCCAAGCTTCTTGCCATCCAGGACCTCTATAACTGGCTGTGTCAGAGGAAGGCCCTAAGAACTGTCAAAGACTCCAGCCACCCTAGTCATACACTGTTCTCTCTGCTACCGCAAGGCAAGCAGTACGGAGCGCCAAGTCTAGGTCCAAGCGACTTCTCAACAGGTTCTACTCCCAAGCCATAAGACTCCTGAACATCTAATCAAATAGCTACCCAGACTATTTGCATTGCCCCGTCCCCCCTCTGTTACTCTGCTGCTACTCTGTTATTATCTATGCATAGTCACGTTAATTAATAACTCTACCTACATGTACATATTACCTCAATTACCTTGTCTTACCGGTTTCCCCGCACATTGACTCTTGCATCAGTACCCCCTCTATATGGCCTCGCTATTGTTATTTTTCTGCTGCTCTTTAATTATTTGTTACTTTTATTTCTTTTTTTAGGTATTTTTCTTAAAACTGCATTGTTGGATAAAAACATATTATGGCTGCAATCCCATTAACAGGATGATATGAAAACAGCCAAATTTAAAACATCAAAAATCTCATAATTAAAAGTCCTCAAACATACATGTATCTTATACCGTTTTAAAGGTAGTCTTGTTGTTAATCCCACCACAGTGTCCGATTTCAAATAGGCTTTACGGCAAAAGCACCACAAACAATTATGTTAGGTGACCACCAAACCACAATAAAAACAGCCATATTCCCAGTCAAAGAGGAGTCACAAAAGCACAAAGAGATAAAATCAATCACTAACCTTTGATGATCTTCACCAGATGACACTCATAGGGCTTCATATTTATCAAAATATGAGTTTACATTGGCGCGTTACATTCACCAGTTCCAAAAACATCCAGTGATTTTGCATAGCCACATCATTCAAACAGAAATACTCTGTAGATGATATGTAGATGATAATACAAGTTATACACGTGGAATTATAGATATACCTGTCCTTAATGCAACCACTGTGTCTGATTTCAAAAAAATGTTACGGAATAAGCAAACCATGCAATAATCTGAGATGGCGCTCAGAAGAAATAGTCACAATAGCCGCCATGTTGGCGTCAACATAAACAAGAAATTACATGATAAATATTCCCTTACCTTTGATGATCTACATCAGAAAGCACTACAGGAATCCCAGGTCCACAATAAATGTTTGTTTTGTTCGATAATGGCCGTTTATTTATGTCCAAATACCTCCGTTTGTTAGCGCGTTTGGTATACATATCCAAATGCTCATTCTGGTCAGCGTTACGTCGGACAAAAACTTCAAAAAGTTATTACAGGTCGAAGAAACATTACAAACTAAGTACAGAATGAATCATTAGGATGTTTTTAACATATAGCTTCAATAAAGTTCCAACCGGAGTATTCCTTTGTGTCTTGATGAGCAATGGAACGCAAGTGGGAATGCGAGTGATCAGAAAATGGCTGACTGCCAGTCACCTGATAGATTCTGCTCTTATTCAGTCCCACAACACAGTAGAAGTCTCATTCACATTTCTATAGATGGTTGACATCTAGTGGAAGCCCTAGGAAGTGCAACATTAATATCTCAAGGGGATTTCAATGGGAACCTTGGTGAATACATACCAAGCTCAGATTTCTCACTTCCTGTTTTGATTTCTCCTCAGGATTTTGCCTGCCATATGAGTTCTGTTACACTCAGACAAACAGTTTTAGAAACTTTAGTGTTTTCTATCCAATACTAATAATAATATGCATATATTAGCAATTGAGACTGAGGAGCAGGCCGTTTACTTTGGGCAACTTATTCATCCAAGCTACTCAATACTGCCCCCAAGCCATAAGTTTTAAGGGCTTGTAAGTAAGCATTTCCCCGAAAGGTCTACACCTGTGTATTCGGCGCATGTGACATTTTATTTTATTAATATGCTTTTAAGCCACATTTGCCACATATTTTGAGATTGCAGTGACATAACGCTCTAAAATGGTAGCTGTCCATGGTGCTGCATATGTGTCTGTTCAAATGTCAACATAAAGCTTCCTTTGACCTAGCTTTTTGTTCAAACTCACCTGTTTAGTATTATAGGGATTCTAGTGAGTAGACTGGACCCTGGTTTTAGCGACACACAATCTGACACACAGTGCTATATTTGTACCGTATAGTGTCCAAGCAACCCACTTTAAGCTATTTGACCTCAGTGAAAGTCCAGTAACAGTCCATATTATTCAGAGCCCAATGACCACATACAGTGGGGCAAAAAAGTATTTAGTCAGCCACCAATTGTGCAAGTTCTCCCACTTAAAAAATATGAGAGGCCTGTAATTTTCATCATAGGCATACTTCAACTATGACAGACAAAATGACCAAAAAAAATCCAGAAAATCACATTGTAGGATTTTTAATGAATTTATTTGCAAATTGTGGAAAATAAGTATTTGGTCAATAACAAAAGTTTCTCAATATACTGTGGTACAGGTATGCCTGGAAAAGAGGTAGGTGTTTGTTTCATTGTAGCAAACTGCTGCTGCTTGTCTCACGCTTGCTTGCTCAATATTGTCAGTGATAGCAGTTCAAGTCAGATTTGTTTTCAGTTTATTCCATGTTTTTTGGATAGTGTCAGATGGGGGTCCAAGTAGTAGGCTATAGCGACACCAACCGTTGTGTGTGTACTTGTTCAGGTCGAGGTCAAGTCTGAAAGCACCATTGCATTGTTGTGAGTGAACCATCCAACAGATGTAAAACTGAGAACGTCTTGTATACTCCAGCTTGTCAATGTTTTGTAAGGAAAACTTACACTGCAGGTTAGGAGACTGAGGTTAAGGTTAGGAAAAGGATTAGCGAAAATGCTCTCCTAACCTACTACGAAAATCATGTCTTATCGAAGTGGAGTGAAGAGTGTGTCCCACTTCCAGACAGCATGAAACCTATATTCCTCTTCATGACCAGTAGATGGTAAACAGTTGAAGTGGGAAGTTTACATACACTTAGGTTGGAGTCATTAAAACTAATTTTTCAACTACTCCACAAATTTCTTGTTAACAAACTATAGTTTTGATGAGTCGGTTAGGACATCTACTTTGTGCATGACACAAGTCTTTTTTCCAACAATTGTTAACAGACAGATTATTTCACTGTATCACAATTCCAGTGGGTCAGAAGTTTACATACACTAAGTTGACTGTGCCTTTAAACAGCTTGGATAATTCCAGAAAATGATGCAATGGCATTAGAAGCTTCTGGTAAGCTAATTGACATAATTTGAGTCAATTGGAGGTGTACCTGTGGATGTATTTCAAGGCCTACCTTCAAACTCCGTGCCTCTTTGCTTGACATCATGGGAAAATCAAAATAAATCAGCCAAGACCTCAGAAAAAAAATTGTACCCCTCTACAAGTCTGGTTCATCCTTGGGAGCAATTTCCAAATGCCTGAAGGTACCACACTCATCTGTACAAACAATAGTACGCAAGTATAAACACCATGGATGTCAGGACCCGGTTACGAACTCGGGTCTCCGGTGTGAGAAACAGTCACTTAGTAAACTGAGCCACTAATAGTCAGCAGAACCCAGAAGATGAGGCAGACACAGCAGTACTAGAGACAGTGATTTAATAAAGAAAAAAGGAAAAGATCTTCAGGCAAAAATATAAAAAGTAATTCCAAGAGAAAAAAAATGTATATCCTCCAAGACACAAGGAAAATCCACAAAGTGGTAAGAACAGCAGGGTAAAAACAAACATCAAAAGAATAATCAAAAATAAACAAGAACAAAACCAGAGTACCTCAAGAAAATCCAACTAGAGAAACAATATTTCACAGCATGGCTGGGGCTGGCTGCTAACATACAAACACAGAGCAAAGAACTGAGGAACACTAAGGGTTTAAATACATTCAAGGGAAATGAGGCACAGGTGCAACTAATAACTAGAACAAGGGAAAAACAAAAGGGTCAAAAAAGCACAATGGGGGCATCTAGTGACCAAAACCTGAACAATCCTGGCCAAATCCTGACAATGGGACCACGCAGATGTAATACCACTCAGGAAGGACACGCGTTCTGTCTCCTAGATATGAACGTACTTTGGTGCGAAAAGTGCAAATCAATCCCAGAACAACAGCAAAGGACCCTGTGAAGATGATAAAGGAAACAGGTACAAAAGTATCTCTATCCACAGTAAAACGAGTCCTATATTGACATAATCTGAAAGGCTGCTCACCAAGGAAGAAGCCACTGATCCAAAACCGCCATAAAGAAGCCAGACTACGGTTTGCAACTGCACATGTGGACAAAGATCGTACTTTTTGGAGAAATGTCCTCTGGTCTGATGAAACAAAAATAGAACTGTTTTGCCATAATGACCATCATTATGTTTGGAGGAAAAGGGGGAGGCTTGCAAGCCAAAGAACACCATCCCAACTGTGAAGCACGGGGGTGGCAGCATCATGTTGTGGGGGTGCTTTGCTGCAGGAGGGACTGGTGCTCTTCACAAAATACATGGCCTCATGAGGCAGGAAAATGATGTGGATATATTGAAGCAACATCTCAAGACATCAGTTAAGTTAAAGCTTGGTCGCAAATGGGTCTTCCAAATGGAAAATGACCCCAAGCATACTTCCAAAGTTGTGGCAAAATGGCTTAAGGACAGCAAAGTCAAGGTATTGGAGTGGCCATCACAAAGCCCTGACCTCAATCCTATAGAAAATTTGGGGCAGAACTGAAAAATCGTGTGTGAGCAAGGAGGCCTAAAAATCTGACTCAGTTACACGAGCTCTGTCAGGAGGAATGGGCCAAAATTCACCCAACTTATTGTGGGAAGCTTGTGGAAGGCTACCTGAAACGTTTGACCCAAGTTAAACAATTTAAATGCAATGCTTCCAAATACTAATTGAGAGTATGTAAACTTCTGACCCACTGGGAATGTGATGAAAGAAATAAACCATTATCTCTACTAATAAAACCATTCTCTCTACTATTATTCTGACATTTCACATTCTTAAAATAAAGTGGTGATCCTAACTGACCTAATACAGGGAATTGTTAATGGGATGAAATGTCAGGAATTGTGAAAAACTGAGTTTAAATGTATTTGGCTAAGGTCTATGTAAATTTCCAACTTCAACTGTATATATTTTCCACACTCTCCCATGCAGATAGTGGCAACAGGTGAATACTTTCAGATCAGGGTTTGAGTCAATTCCTTTTTAATTAAAGCAATTCCAATTCCAATTTTCCTCAATGGTTCTCTATAATGTTTCCATCCACAGTTTTATGCGCGTAAGTCATGGCATATAAAACAAATTCACGACAGGTGTAATAAAAACATGAAGTGTAGACACAAGTTCATGAATGTCGACAGACAATTCGTTCTTTCGACATGGTGGGATATTTTTGTGTCTGTAAAATTAATTATGCGACAATTACAGTGGAAACTCCGTTATGTGTAAATATTGATATAATAAACCATCATGTTGAAGTAAACTTGGAGTCACGCGAGGATATGCTATGTGGTACGACCACTACGATGTGGAAAAGCAATGAGTTTATAGGCAGATGAAATAAATTATGTTAATCTTAATGGTGATGAAGTGATAGACAGTGATCAGCTTGATGATAATTTCCAATACATTTTGGGGGTTTTATTTTAATGTTGGTGACATGATGATTGATGCTTGGCTATCAATTATCCACATCTCATCAAAACCTAGTCTGCCACTTTATCGGTGAACTGTTGTCTAGAGAGTTTGCACCAAAACCAGATTGGGCAAGTTGTGGCAAAACCATCAGTAGAGTTAAAAATGTAAACTAAAGCACAAAAAATATTTGTATGTGCACTACATCATCACTCACAGCATTTTATCCGCAACAAGTCAGTTTGATGGAAAATGGGAGCAACAGTGCCATAATGGCTTTAAAATGAACTCATGTATTTTTTACTTTAACTTAAGTGATGCATGACGTCCATCATGCATGCATCTTAGGATGTTGCTTGTGACATAATCCATGTTTTTAACATGTGCAAAGGGTGTCAAGGCAGACAAGTGAGATCATTACACTGATTTGCGTCACATTTGAATGCAATAATTGATGCATAGAGTAGACACTGGATATTACACATGTAAAAATCAAATCAACCAAATAACCAATCTATCAAACTTGATTGATTGGTCTATATATCGAAATATCTATTCTCTATCATCCCTGGGATCTTGCAGTTTATTTTCACAGTTCTTGTCAGTCCATTTTTGTTGTTTGGTACTCGGGTTACTGTACCAACAGATCACAAAATAGGTCAAAATGAACTCAAGGATCTGTAAAAGAGTCATCGATATTAGAATAGGTCTGCTTATCAATGGTGTGAAATGTGCCAGCTCAAAACATTATTGTAGAGAAAGTTATTGCAGAGAAAGAGAAAGTTACACAAAATAGGAACCTATATCAAGAATGAGATGAGTAATGTCAGCAGCGATATGAATTTGTTTGGAGGCACCAGCCGGAGAGCTTTCTCCTTGAGAGTAAGACATCAGCTAAGCAGGCAATATAGTGGGATTACACCTGACACTCCGCTGGTGGGTCCTAATCACTTCCTTGTCTTCCCAGTAAGAAGCTTATGAAGTTATTCCTCACTAATCATTTCACTTGTTTTTTTCACATATTTGAATGCTGTCCTCAAATATGAAAAGCAGTGCAATCCCCCTGCACCCTATTGTGAGTGTGACTTAAACTGCACCAAGCTGTTGCATTAATTGTCTTTTACAGTAATTTTCCACATGGTCTTTGCTTTGTTTGGATTGTTTGTTTGGAAAGTCAACACCATTATCTAGACAGGAAGGAAAGTCTGCTTTGCAGCAGGGTCCAAATAAGTGCCAACAGCTTAGTATAATTATTAGATAACATTTGTGGGTATTGGAGCTAATATGTTTTCGAAATTAGGCAAGTTAAGAGGTTGACAATGTGGTGTTGTGTATGATTTTGGTTTTAAGTGACAATCAAGTCCTTATAAATGCAATAGTTTGGGACTATTTAGAATATTTTGAATGTGAGCTTGCAGTTATCAATGGTAGAAAAAGTGTTTGAAGTGAGATTACATCGTCTTATGTACGCAAGTAGGCGTCGGTCCTGTGTGACAGTCAAATGTCACACTATCTCGCGATGATGAGACTGGTGATGCAATATGCATGTATTCAGGAGCCAACTATGTAAGCATCACTAATTTAGTTACTCTACCCAAATATGTGTTTGATTGAGGCACATTGGGGTGTGAGGAATTAATTCAGCTGACCCATTCAGCAGCTCTGGCAGTTTTAATCAGAGGCAGTTCGCCGAACAAAATAAAAAATGAACTAAATGAACTACTCAAGTAAGTACAACAGATTGGCCAAATCAATTAGCTATTGGCAGGAGTGAGAGATGTTTTGTCCCCTTCTCCCGGGAAGCCCGACACAGAGGCACAGCTCCACAAATGTTATTTATATTTTCACTGCGATGTAGACAAATGGGGCACGCCTGTGTCACACTGGACAAAAACAGAGTTGACGCTGTCAACTAATGAATTAGGCCTACTCATCAAAATAAATGGCAGAGAAGCTACCCCTTATTTGAAATTCTCTACCCTGTATTTATCCATTTTTGATTGCACTATTGTTGTGCTCAGACATGACGCACTGTTTTGCCCATGGATTCTGTAACACGAGCAAGTAATGACTTACATTAATTGTGTGCTTCATTGGTTATCTGTCTTCGGAAAATGTACCACATGTTTATAGTAAATTGGGAATCACATGAGGTGCAGACCATCTTTAATGTAGAGGCAAGTACAGGGGACAGAGAGCGTGTACAGTAGAGCAGAACATCTGGTCTGGCGACTTTAGGATTACTAGAGAACAGCTACTTCCTCATTGGCTGACAAAAGTCAACCCAGCAGGTGTTCAAGGTTTGTGTCCTGACCATCCTTGTGTCCATAATGTTGTCAGATAGAGATAAAAAGTCAATTTGGCTGATGAGGAAGGCTTTGTTCTGGCTATTAGGGAGTATCTATGTCCTACACTATTCAATGGATTCTGACATTTCTTCTAATTTCTATCGCTCTCATCCTCACCAATAATTTGCATAGAAATGAGTTAGTAAAGGAGATCATTCTGCATGATTAGGAGGATGCATGGGATGTTTGAATATGCAGTATGGCAAACAAACAAACAAGACTGATCTTATAATCAGGTTACAACTAATTTACACTCACTTGCTTGTAGTGAGTGAGACCATGAAGCATCTGATAATACAGAAAGAGGGCATTGCAGGACACAGCGACAGATTTTAAATTAACTTTGAGCTGCAGTCCGTTTCAAAAGACAGCACAATTATGAACGTGAAACTGAAATTGAATTAAGGGATTAAAGCTTACTGTACTGCTAGATAAAATGAGCCCCTAGGACTGTGAATGATATTCAAACCTACTTAATTGTTTCTCTCCAAATGAAACTATTATAAGGTTAATTTAGATTTTGTGCCAGTATAGTAACAACAGAGGACATCATTCCTGTGGAAGATTCTACCTTCTGTCCTTCTCATGTGGTTTATAGCTTATTATTTTGTGGAAATGTGATAATGGAGAGACCAAGAGAAACGGATAAAAAAGAGCTCAATTTAAATAGCAGGCTCAAGCAGTCTTCTTTAGGCGTCTCTGATTCTTTGGAAAAGAGGTGCACAAGTTCAATTCTCTGCACGCAGGCACAGAACATGATTAAATTGTTAAAAGTTTTCACATTCAAGCTGAACAAGCAATTTGCTAACCACCTCATTTGCCACCAGAACAAATTGCCTTGTATTTGTCAGCCTGCAGTCAAAGGCGTCGAGAACAGCAGGTCGCGTTAGCTGGTATCTGACGCTTGTCTACTCAGACAACATTTTGGCAGATTTGCTGTGGTGGCTGTGCAGTGTTGTACAGCTTGAGGGGAGGGAAAAGCAATCGATAGAAATTGAAAGTCCAAATGAAGAGTTGATCACAAGCCGGGGTGCACCGTGGCTCTTTGTGGAGATTGACATTTCGCCACGGTGCCAATCAGACAATCCGAGGCCTGCTAGATTAAAAGCTTGTACCAAATCGACCAGACGCCACCTGTGTAGGAACGGCAAGCCTCTTGGAAGTGATATATCAGCGAGGAGGCTGTCAGCTAATCGATAACCCCGCCGAGCCCACGGGTGGCCACTGCTGTCGGGGTCGTTTTTCAGACCGCCCCACTCGCCATGGCATCTTCTTACTGGCATGCACTCATTGCATTATAGCACCAGCCATCCAAGCACTTTGAGTCTCGGGTTTAGAACAGGATTAGGCGATAAAGATTCCCCAAATGTCAAGAGTGGGGCGGGCGAGGAGAGGAGAAGCTTTGGGGTGTGGTGGTTCTTGGTGAGGGGGTGTGAAAGTCGCTGACTTGCTCACTTCTGAGGGCTTCCTGTTGGGGCTTTAAGCATGAGGAGGCCCCTTACTGGCAGGAGATCAGTCATGAAGCTGGGTCTGATTCAGCATGTAAGACAAACACATTAAATCTCTATATCTTAGTTTCCCCCCCATACGTGGTTCAGACTGTCTGATGTGTTGGGCACTGAGAACAACTTACTTTCTTTCTTTTTTCATCCTCTTTGAGGAGTTCAGCAACTCATAACTTCTCTCTTATTTTCACCTTTTCTCCATATTGATATTTGCCAAATAATTTAGCTACATCCACTTCTGTTTGCTTAGAAGATGGGGCAATGATTTTTGTGTGTTTGTGACACAGACGATTTCAAGCAATTAGTCGTGAACTGTTACCCATGCTCTCATATTCCTCAAACACTTCCTGGTGGCACATCCACCATGATTCCCACTCGCAGTAAGAGGCAGCCACACATTACCAGATGGCATCAAAAAACAGCCAGCAGCGCCTAAACGAACTGAGAGATGATGGGTAATGTCTCAAATGGCACCCTATTCCCTATATAGTGCACTAGGGCCTGACCAAAAGTAGTGCACTATGTAGGGAATAGGGTGCCATTTGGGACAGAACCATGGAGATTGTAATGGGTGATGTGTTCCCTCAATGAGCCTCCACCTGGACAGGGGCAGACCCATTTTCTGCTGTTCCTCAGGCCGTGATCTCTGAACCGTGCAGCCAGGCTAATGTACTGTTTCACAGCTGTGTGTGTGTGTGTGGTGGGTGGCACTCCAGCTGAGTTTGTTTACCTCAAATGTGTTGATCTATCAGGGGTTGAGACCTTTGCCATCTTGAGCCACGTATAGACCAAAACACACACACACACACACACACTGTCTAAATGCAGCCTCACTTAAAGACGTCCTCCAGTGATTTTTGAACTTTTCCTGTTGAAAAGCTATATCCCAAGTATAAATACAGTACTCATGCTAAAGGGTAAAAAGAAAAATATGTTTTGAGCAAAATAGTGTTTTTTAGACACTACAAACTTCAAGGAGTTGGTATGATTGTAATTTTGTGATGTCATCAGCCTCCCCCATTGCTTGGGGAACAATGGAGGAGCAATTGAGTACCACAGTATGAGTCATAATACCCATAAATTCATCTTTCCACCATACACTTTTCCATGGGGGATTTTAGAACTACTTCATATAAGGTCTGTTTCGTGTAGGCTGATGTGTTAATAACCGCGCAAATCTCTCTCGGACACGGTAACTTGTACCAATATATTCGCCTGTAATTCCCCCCCAAAAATTAAAAGCTAATTTATCCACGGATGTGGCTATCATGCAGAACTACACAATTTGTCACAAGCATTGACGTCATAACTCAAGGCGCTGATTGGGAAAACCTCCACATTTCTTAATGCAAACTCGCATCGACAAGTAGCAAGTAGATATTATAGCCTTTTTAGTTTGTGTAAATAATTGGTATTGTGTATTTATCGCGTGTATTCTTGTTTAACCTATTTTTATTACTAGGATTTGTTTAATCACCCTGGAATTCATAGCTAGCTAGCTAACCTTAGGTATCTCTGTCGATCAGAAGCAAGGATGGTTCTGTGCTATGTATTGTATTGTAACCACTACTCCGATAAGTACACGGGCATTTTATAATTGTCTGCCCTCTGTAAGCAAGAGGCATCGCTGGAGCTGTGTGATGAGGTAAACCCTGTTTGCTAGCTGCTAACAAGCTTTTTTTAGTTAGGTCAAAGATCTGTGGTTAGCTAGATGCTTATGAAAATTAGCTAGATAACCACTGACTGTAGTTGTGTACAATGCACGTTGCCTTCCTTACAAGTAAAAAGAAAACCAGCGTAGGCTAGCATAATGACTGTTGTGACCTTTTGTTATTGACAAGTCCTTGTGAGCTAGCCAGCTAGTTAACTCACGGTTTGTGTAGTCATACTTTTTCACGTTGTGACATGGTAGCTAATGTTAGCTCAGCAGGACAGGGATATAGTTAGCTAAATATTGCCTGGTGGGCTAGCTAGTTAGGCAGCTTGGTTGGCTACATTAGCTAGCTAACGTTGCACCGTATCTCACCTTGGTTTAGTCAGACTTTCCCGACAGGCAGTGACATGCTAGCAAATGTGCCTAACGTTAGCACTAACTAGCTAACATTAAATATGAAATATTCCTGCCCTGCTGAACTAGAACTAGACTACACGAACGATGAGCTAATGTAACTAGGTAGCTAAACTTTAGCTGGCTAGCTAGCTCACAAAGGACTTGTTGGCTTAATGTTCTCCCATAAAAAACACACTGTTTTGTTCCTCGAGTGCATCTGTTGTACATGACTAATCAAATGGCCTGTGAAGTCAGTTATACATGTCAGCAGGGATGGAATTTAAGCTAGCACAAGCCTGTGTCTTTTCAGACTGGGCTAGTATACAATGTGCCAAACTAGCCTGACACAGTGAAATTTTGCATGTACAAACATTGCATGCCACATATTTAGGACCTGAATATTACCCGGGCTAGTAGAAATTGGGCTCTGCTGGCCAATGTCCAAAATCCTTATGTTCCATCCCTGCATGTCAGTCCCTTTCAGACGAGCCCCCTATCACTACTGGTCTTCCTCGGTGACCTCACGGCTGAGGGTTATAATTTTCCAATTGAGAATTAAAACCAGAAGTATCGCAATACTTCTCTTTGTGCAGATAGTACCATAGACAGACGTGTTCATCTAGTTTAGCATTCCAGATAAGTCGGCCATCCCAGCAGAAATGTCCCATCCACATAGGACTTTAGATGTGCAGATTGGGCGTTAATCTGTTTATTTTACCATTACTATAGTCAAGTCTGTGGGTTATGGTATTTTGTTATGTTACCATTTCAGTCATCAACTTAGCTAGCAAAAGTAACTGTCTTTCAGATGGGCGGACCGGAAACCCATTGACAATGCAGCTGTTATTTTCCAGTTGGAATAATAAATGGTCATGTTTTTACCAGAAAAAGGTAGCTCATCCACCATGGCAGAAGAGGAAGATCCAGACTGTTGATTGGGAAACAAGAACAAACATGAGGATTGAGTGTTGCAGGAACATGTAACGTACACACAACATGGAGTCAGGAAGCAGGTGCAGGTAGTAAGTTTAATAATAACGCCCATTGACCGATACAAACCAAGCACCCCGTCTGACATGGCCACAAACAATACTACCTGATGACTGATAACAAAAGAGTGCTATATAAAGGGTAGGTATCAAGGGAGTAATGACGTCCAGGTGTGACTGATGCCGATGAGATGCAGGTAAAGATGAGTTACCAGGACTGGTGGTTAGTAGACCGGTGACATCCAGTGCCAGAGCGGGGGAGGATGTGTGACAGACAACTTGTCACATTGTCCAAGTGTGTTTGTGTTACGATGTGCTTTCTGTCCAGATAAAGATGGTGATACAGCATTGAAAAAGTCTTACCACTGACCAAACGTGTCTTTGTTTTCCAGTCCATAGGAGTGCGTTCTTCAGAGCATCTGGTGCATGAACATCCTGTGCCAGTGTGTTCCGAGCACGAGCGTAATATTGTGGAGACTACAGCACATCGAGCCAGTAAGGACAGGTCAGCAACTCATCAAATATACATTATTGTATAAAACAACCCTTTTCCCAATGTTTTAGACATGAGGCATAACATGTGGAAAATCAGGCTCACGCCAAGAGAAGCAGTCCATGATCAACACCACCCTCAGCAAGGAGATTTGCTGCAAGTCTATTCTCTCTCATTCTGGGGGTAAGACATAATTTAGAAATCCCATATCAATTCCAACCGTGCTCAAGATAACATGCAATGTGAATTGTGTGGTACTACTGAATGAAACTGTGAGAAGATTCACTCAGACCAGACTTTGTGATTGAACATAGGTTAACTACATTACTTTAGTTAGCCACTTTTAGCAAAACTTAAATGTAATTTAACCTATTCGAGGAGCCTATTGCTTGTGTATGATCTTTATTCATTGTTCACCTGTTTTTCAACAATGTCAGGTATAGGCAAGGATGACTGGGGCCTTCAGCAAGTAAGAAATAATTTGTATGAAACAATCACCTTGCCCATGATAAAGTTAACTATACTTAACAAAATATAAACATAAATGTTTAGCTGAAATAAAATATCTGACATTTTCCACACAAAAAGCTTATTTGTCTGTTAAGTCAGTATTTCTCCTTTGCCAAGATAATCCATCCACCTGACAGGTGTGGCATATCAAGAAGCTGATTAAACATGATTAAGCATGATCATTACACCGGTGCACTTTGTGCTCGTCGTCCTTGCCAGAGTCTTGACCTGACTGCAGTTCGGCATCGTAACCAATTTCAGTGGGAAAATGAACACCATCGATGGCCACTGGCATGCTGGAGAAGTGTGCTCTTCCCGAATGAATTCCGGTTTCAACTGTACAGGGCAGATGGCAGACAGCGTGTATGGCTTTGTGTGGGCGAGCAGTTTACTGATGTCAACGTTGTGAACAGAGTGCTTCATGATGGCGGTGGGGTTATGGTATGGGCAGGTATAAGCTACAGACAACGAACACAATAGCATTTTATTGTTAGCAATTTGAATGCACAGAGATACTGTGATGAGATCCTGAAGCCCATTGTTGTTTGATTCATCTGCCGCCATCACCTCATGTTTCAGCATGATCATGCTCAGCACCATGTCGCAAGGATCTGTACATAATTCCTGGAAGCTGAAAACTCAGACATTTCACCCATTGAGCATGTTTGGGATGCTCTGCATCGACGTGTAAGACAGCGTGTTCCAGTTCCCGCCAATACCCAGCAACTTTGCTCAGGCATTGAAGAGGAGTGGGTCTACAATCCACAGGCCATAATCAACAGCCTGATCAAATCTATGAGGAGATATGTTGTGCTGCTTGAGGCAAATGGTGATCACACCAGATATGGGTTTTCTGATCCATGCACCTTTTTTTAAGGTGTGCATAGCTGTTTTCCCAGTCATGGGAAATCCATAGATTAGGGCCTAATGAATTAATTTCATTTGATCGATGTCCTTATACTGTATGAACTGTAACTCAGTAAAATCTTTGAAATTGTTGCATGTCGTGTTTATTTGTCTTCAGTGCACATTACTTTAGTTGGCTGCCTTGAGCAAAACGTATATGTAATCAATTCTGGGAGCCGTGTGTGTGGAATATTTTTGGACCATTGGATTCCCTGAACAGGTACTGACAGGAGGATCAATATCAGTCTGTCAGAGGTTGTCACGCTGGATGGAGATGGAGCTTTGAACGTAAATAAAGATTACAGTAAGATTACAATAACATCTTACTGTATTCATGTTTTCACTGTGAATGGTAAGAATTTTACAGCATTCTGGGATCGCCACTGCCAGCCAGCCACCAATTTTGAATTATTCAAGAGAAGTAAAGGCATGGATTACTTAACGTTATAGGCAAAAACATTTTTTACAGCGATCAACAACCTATTGACAAAGGCATCAACGAACAAGGTATGGATTGTTGCATGCTTTTATGTGAACTTAATGTACTGAATGTGTGCCGCTTGATTAGTCAATGTGAAAATATGAATTAACTTTAGCTGGCTGTTGTGAGTGCTGACGCTCCAAATAGAAAATTGCCCGTGCAAGGTTGATCACTCTTTGGAATATAAACCGAATACAAAACGAAAATAAATTTAAATCCATTATCATTTTTTTTAAAGAATATGGCACCACAACAAACCTGCCAAGAGAGGGCCGCCCACCAAAACTCACGGACCAGATAAGGAGAGCATTAATAAGAGAGGCAACAAAGAGACCAGCAAAACCCCAATCTCCGCTATGGAGCATCTGTCCATAGGTCCACCTTAAGCCATACACTCCACAGAGCTGGGCTTTATGGAAGAGTAGCAAGAAAAAGCCATTGCTTATTAATGAAAAAAGTTGGTGTTCGCCAAAAGGCATGTGGGAGACTCCCCAAACATATGGAAGAAGGTACTCTGGTCAGATGCGACTACCATCTGAGCTTTTTGGCCATCAAGGAAAACACTGTCTGGCGCAATCCCGGCACCTCTCATCACCCGAGAACATGTTTTTCATTGGCTGGGACTGGGAAACTGATCAGAATTGAAGGAATGATGGATAGTGCTAAATACAGGGAAATTCTTGAGGGAAACCTGTTTGTCTTTCAGAGATTTAAGACTGGGAAATAGGTTCACCTTCCAGCAAGACAATGACCCCAAGCATACTGCTAAAGCAACACTCAAGTGGTTTAAGGGGAAACATTTAAATGTCTTGGAATGGCCTCGTCAAAGCCCAGACCTCAATTCAGTTGAAAATCAGTGGTATGACTTAAAGATTGCTGAAAACCAGCGGAACCCATCCAACTCGAAGGAGCTGCAGCAGTTTTGCCTTGAAGAATGGGCAAAAATCCCAGTGGCTAGATGTGCCAAGCTTATAGAGACATATCCCAAGAGACTTCCAGCTGTAATAGCTCCAAAAGGTGGCTCTACAAAGTATTGACTTTGGGGGATGAATAGTTATGCATGCTCAAGTTCAGTTTCGTTGTCTTATTTCTTGTTTGTTTAACAATAAAAACTATTTTGCATCTTCAAAGTAGTAGGCATGTTGTGCAAATCAAATGACACAACGCCCCCCCCCATGTTGTAAAGGCAACAAAACAACAAAATAGGAAACACTGTACAACTCACCAGATGTAAAAATCAATTCAAATATCAGGGAAACGATGCCAACTGCAGATGACTCTCCTGGTGGTGAAAGGCTCAGTGGACATTCAGTGCAAAATAATTGGTTTCTCAGATTGTTACCTCTCCTGGTGTGGGATGTTTTACTGCTGAGGCAAATAGTGAACATCGTCAGTACACCAGCAATCACAGTAGTTCAGGTGGCTAACCTCAGCTGATTATCAATTAGGAGACATTCCCTGAAACATCACTACCTATGTCACTATCTCTTGATCATTGCCCACTTTGGTCCACTTATTTACCTTTGCACTTTAAGGTTTGGGAACTAGCATACTTTCTTCAAGAAATGTGTCAGAAAGTGTTTGATTTATAAAAGGTACTGTAGAGACCTCTGCTTATTTTGGTGGTTTGTCTCAGTTGTTACAGTCCCTAATAGTTGCTATGTAAAGGAAGTCCGTTATTGGGATTGAGCATGTGATTGTTTATTTGCGGGGAGGGGGGTGTATATATTAAAAAGATGATCCCTTATCATTATGTTGATCTATTTCAGGAGAGATGTAGATGAAACCCACTGCTTGGATGCTTCTGATGCTAACAGAACATTTTTCAGCTTTATCGCTTATTTCCTGCAAATCAACACATTTTGTCATGGTGTGCTGATAGCATTTAGCTGTTTTTAAAGCTCATTTTATTGAAATTCTATTAATTTGACTATGTCTAATGTGTATTCATGTGATATGCATGCCCCCCGTGCAGGTGATCCCGTGCAGGTGTTGTTACATGTGGTCTGCCACTGCGAGGACGATCAGCTGTCCGTCCTGTCTCCCTGTAGTGCTGTCTTAGACGTCTCACAGTACAGACATTGCAATTTATTGACCTGGCCACATCTGCAGTCCTCATGCCTTATTTATCATAATAGAGGGGAAAAGAAGTCCCATCCATATTCCAGAGAGTCTTAGCTTTCAGGAATGGATAATAGTTTTATAGCTGAAACGGTTTGTAAGAAAGGACAATATGTATTTTTTTAACATGTGACATTCGGTTCAGAAACCAGCAGTAGCTTCTGTTAACCACAATGAATAATTATATCTGTTCTCCTGGTAAAGTATCAGGATGTTGTCTCTGGTGTTTCAGTCTGAATTTAGAGAACTGAATCTGAATGCACCTGAGAAGTTTAATACATGAAACTTTAATAAACTTTAAATGATCATTTTTAAAATTGATACAGACATTGAATGTATTATCTACCACAGTGGCTCCAAAAGGTTTTCTAGTCCTGTACTCCTTCAAATATTCAACTTCCAGCTGTGTACCCCCTCTAGCACCAGGGTCAGCACACTCTCAAATGTTGTTTTTGCCATCATTGTAAGCCTGCCCCACACACACAATACTATACATTTTATTAAACATAAGAATTAGTGTGAGTTTGTCACAACTCGGCTCGTGGGAAGTGACAAAGAGCTCTTATAGGACTAGGGCACAAATAATATAGTAATAATCAATTTGGCTCTTTATTTAGCCATCTTACATAAAACCTTATTTGTTCATCATAAATTGTGAATAATTCACCACCGGTTAATGAGAGGGATGTGCTTGAAAGGATGCACATACAGTATATCACAAAAGTGAGTACACCCCTCACATTTTTGTAAATATTTGAGTATATCTTTTCATGTGACAACACTGAAGAAATGACACTTTGCTACAATGTAAAGTAGTGAGTGTACAGCTTGTATAACAGTGTAAATTTGCTGTCCCCTCAAAATAACTCAACACACAGCCATTAATGTCTAAACCGCTGGCAACAAAAGTGAGTACACCCCTAAGTGAAAATGTTTTGTCACATGAAAAGATGTACTCAAATATTTACAGAAATGTGAAGGGTGTACTCACTTTTGTGATCTACTGTAACTCTGCAGTGTTGGGTTGTATTGGAGAGAGTCTTACTCTTAAATCATTTTCCACACACAGCCTGTGCCTGTATTTAGTTTTCATGCTAGTGAGGGCCAAGAATCTACTCTCACATAGGTACGTGGTTGCAAAGGGCATCAGTGTCTTAACTTCTTGACACTACCCATCCCTTAAGCGGGATAATTGTCATCAGCAACCGCTGAATAGCATAGCGCCTCAGTCAAATAATATTACTAAAAATATTCATATTCATGAAATCACAAGTGCAATATTGCAAAACACAGTTTAGCCTTTTGTTAATCCACCTGTCGTCTCAGATTTTGAAATGATGCTTTACAGCGAAAGCAATCCAAGCGTTTGTGTAAGTTTATCGATCGCATGACACAACATTAAGTACACTTAGCATCAGGTAGCTTGGTCACGAAAATCAGAAAAGCATTGTTTACCTTTGATGATCTTTGGATGTTTTCACTCACGAGACTCCCAGTTACACAACAAATGTTCCTTTTGTTCCATAAAGATTATTTTTATATCCAAAATACCTCCGTTTGTTTGGCGCATTATGTTCAGAAATCCACAGGAAAGAGTGGTCACGACAATGCAGACAAATTCCAAATAATATCCGTAATGTCCACAGAAACATGTCAAACATTTTTTATAATCAATCCTCAGGTTGTTTTTAAAATATATAATCGATAATATATCAACCGCAAATGTCTTTCACAGTAGGAGAGGGAAAAGCAATACCTATCCAAACTCTTTTGCGTGAGCAAAACTCATGTGACTGCTTGCGTTTCAAAATAAAAGCCTGAAACTCTGTCTGAAGACTGTTGACACCTTGAGGAAGCAATAGGAAAAGGAATCTGGTTGATATCCCTTTAAATGGAGCAATGGGGGGCTATGGAACATGGAGTTTTAAAAATAGAAGCCACTTCCTGGTTTGATTTTTCTCAGGGTTTCGCCTGCAATATCAGTTCTGTTATACTCACAGACAATATTTTGACAGTTTTGGAAACTTTAGAGTTTTCTATCCTAATCTGCCAATTATATGCATATTCTAGCATCTGGTCCTGAGAAATAGGCCGTTTACTTTGGGAACGTTATTTTTCCAAACATAAAAATAATAGACAAAGGCGGCCATTGCTCCTCCCGCTCCTACTAAGAAGCCAATTGTCCCGGTTGACATATTATTGAATAGATATTTGAAAAACACCTTGGATTGATTATAAAAAACGTTTGCCATGTTAATTTGGAATATTTTTCCGCGTTGTCGTGACCGCAATTTCCGGTGGATTTCTCAACAAAACGTGAAGAACAAACGGAGGCATTTCGGCTATAAAAAATAATCTTTATGGAACAAAATGAACATTTGCTGTCTAACTGGGAGTCTCGTGAGTGAAAACATCTGAGGCTCATCAAAGGTAAACGATTTAATTTGATTGCTTTTCTGATTTTCGTAACCAAGCTGCCTGCTGCTAGCTGGACATAATGCTATGCTAGGCTATCGATAAACTTACACAAATGCGTGTCTTGCTTTGGCAGGCATTCCCTTGGCAGCAAGAGCCTCTCGGTGGATGCAGCAGTGTACCCAAGTGGCGTCAGGAGCAACTGCTTGTACGCGTGTTACATGTCATGGCTTTTGCACCATCAGTGCAGATACCAACACATTTTGACCACCAAAGTCCATTTGATGTCACAAAGCTGTCCAGCACTTTAAAAAAATAACCTCTCATGGTGTCCTGGTTTCCAGAAGGGCGGAGGGGCAGGAATATCACTCACATGTCACATGAATAAACATTAGACATAATAAAATGAGCTTTAAAATGGCAAAATGTTATCTGCACTCCGTGACAAAATGTGTTGATTTGCAGGAAATAAGCGATAAAGCTGAAAAATGTTCTGTCCACCAACAAGAGGGGTGTGAACAGTTTGTGTAAGGAACAGTGCTTGTGCTCATAGGAATAGTCGTGTTCCCTGAAAGGAGGGCCTGAGTGAAACAGTTTGGACCTGCACTAGGCTACCTGCTGCCTTAACTAACACGCCTTCAGGTCTCAGGCAATGCTCTCATCACATTTCTTTTTAACTAGGCAAGCCAGTTAACAACAAATTCTTATTTACAATGAAAGCCTACTGGGCAACAGTGGGTTAACTGCTTTGTTCAGGTGCAGGATGACAGATTTTTACCTTGTCAGCTTCGATCCAGCAATCTTTTGGTGACTGGCCACCCCTCATAGCCTGGTTCCTCTCTAGGTTTCTTCCTAGGTTCTGGCCTTTTCTAGGGATTTTTCCTAGCCACCGTGCTTCTACACCTGCATTGGTTGCTGTTTGGGGTTTTAGGCTGGGTTTCTGTACAGCACTTTGTGACATCAGCTGATGTAAGAAGGGCTTTATAAATACATTTGATTGATAGGCTAGCTGCCTAAAATGACTCAAGTGAAAGTCACCCAGTAAATACTACTTGAGTAAAAGTCTAAAAGTATTTGGTTTTAAATATACTTCAGTGTCACGGCTGCTCCCTCTCCCCCTGCTCGAGGGCGCCAGGCATGCCCATCATTATGCACACCTGTCACCATCGTTACGCGCATCATTGGACTCACCTGGACTCCTTCACGTTTTTTGATTGCCTCCCCTATATCTGTCTATTCCTCCGTTTCATCCCTGTGTCAGCATTAATATAATTTTGTTTCCCCTGTCCGGACGCTGTCTGTGTTCTGCTTCATGTCCGTTTATTTATTAAATGTTCACTCCCTGTACTTGCTTCTCGTCTCCCAGCGTCTGTCCTCACACTTAAGTATAAAAAGTAAATGTAATTGCTCAAATATACTTAAGTATCACATGTAAAAGTATAAATAATTTCAAATGACTTATTAAGCAAACCAGACAGGATGATTTTCTTGTTTTTAAAATGTACGCATAGCCAGGGGCACACTTCAACACTCAGACATAATTTACAAACAAAGCATTTGTTAGTGAGTCTGCCACATCAGAGGCAGTAGGGATGACCCGGGATGTTTTCTTGATAGGTGCGTTAATTAGACACTTTTACTGTCCTGCTAAGCATTCAAAATGTAACAAGTACTTTTCTCAGCGGCAGCTGCAAGCAGTGGTCGTGTCAGTAGTGGTTTTGTCGCAAAACTAAGACCCCCGCCGAAACAAAGACGGTTCTGCCGAGTTATTCGAGGAAGGAAAGAGATGAAGGTTTCACACCACTCTCACTTAATCTGTAAATAACTAGGTAAAATACTTATAAATTTGCTATTTTGTAGCTATGTGTGTTTTCTATACCTGTTCACCTCTCCATGTATGCTTTACGCTCCTGCAAGTTCATGCTCTACAACATCTGTATAGTACGACTCACACAGGAAGCAGGTCTTAATCCAGTCACTTGTCCTCTCCTGTCTGGACTACTGCAACTCACTGTTGGCTGGGCTCTCCACTTGTGCCATCAAACCCCTGCAACTTACCCACTTGAAACTCGCATCCACTACAAGACCATGGTGCTTACCTACGGAACAGCAAGAGGAACTGCCCCTCCTTACCTTCAGGCTATGCTCAAAGCCTACACCCCAAACTGAGCATTCAGTTCTGCCACCTCCGGTCACAGCCCTCCCACCCCTACGGGAAGTCAGCTCTCGCTCAGCCCAGTCTAAGCTGTTCTCTGTCCTGGTACTCCAATGGTGGAACCAGTTTCACCCTGAAGCTAGGACAGCAGAGTGCCTGCCCGGAAACATCTGAAACCCTACCTCTTCAAACAGTATCTTAAATAATCCCCCTCCTTATCCCTTTACTTTTTATGCCTGTATTATGTGGTTGTCCCACCCAGCTATCTTTATATGAATATACTAACTACTGTAATATGTGGTTGTCCCACCTAGCTATTTTAGTGGGAATATACAAACTGTGAGTCGCTCTGAATAAGAGTGTTTGCTAAATGACAAAAATGTCTATGTACTTTTGGGTGTCAGGGAAAATGTAAGGAGTAAAAAGTATATTATTTCCGTTCGGAATGTAGTGGAGTAAAAGTTGTCAAATATAAAATAGTAAAGTACAGATACTCCAAAAAATGACTTAAGTACTACTTTAAAGTATTTTAAGTACTTCACACAACTGAGGGCAGTCTGTGTGTGTTTGCGAGGCAGAGATCCTGAGTTCAAGTCTTGGTATGAGCTGAAATCGGGGGAAGCGATGCTCGCATGTGACACCTTTTACATTAACTTCATGAATTTATCACGATAGGCTTTAGCTAAGTGGGCTAATACAGTCTTGTGACATGCAGGAGACCTGGTTTGAACCCAGTCAGTGTCATGCCCTGGCCATAGAGAGGCATTTTATTCTCTATTTTGGTTAGGCCAGGGTGTGACTAGGGTGGGCATTCTATGTCCTTTTTTCTATGTTTTGTATTTCTATGTCTTGGCCTGGTACAGTTCTCAATCAGGGACAGCTGTCTATCATTGTCTCTGATTGAGAACCATACTTAGGTACCCTTTCCCTCACCTGTTTTGTGGGAAGTTAACGTTGTAGTTGTTCAGGGCACATAACACAAAGCGGCACTGTTGTTTTTTTTGTTCTTTGGTTTGTCGCTGTCATTTTTAAATAAATGATAAAATGTACGCTTACCATGCTGCACCTTGGTCCTGTCCTTCAGCCAGCCTCAAGAGCAAGATTAAATAGGGAGTAGAAAGATTCCTTAGAAGGGCTCTGATGGAGCTAACTGTATTCTTATGGGGGCCAAATTGAGTTGCTTGTGTCATTCCTAACGTGGCCTGTGATCATAATATCAAATCAAATCAAATTTATTTATATAGCCCTTCGTACATCAGCTGATATCTCAAAGTGCTGTACATAATATAATAGAGGGAAAGGCACATGTATGTTCGAGAGAGTCTTGGCTTTCGGGAATGGGGTCATAATAGTGTATAGCCAAAACGGTTCAAATGCCAGAGGCAAATTCATAAGAAGAAAATAAATTCAACATTCCACATTAGCTTCAGAGACTGCCGGAAGCTTCTGTTTACCACAGTGAGTGTTTGATTCAATATGTTCTATACCTTTCCTGGCTGGCAAAGTACCAGGATGTTGTCTGCTTTTGAATCTGAATTTAGAGAATTTAAATGAAACTTAATCTGAATCCATCTGAGAGGTTGCTTAAATGAAACTTTGATTAACTTGAAATTATAGTTTGTAAACTTGATTCACAGAAAATGAATGCAGTCTCTACCATATGAAACAGAATAGTCAATTAAATTGCATTTTAAAACTGAATGCAATATACACTCAAAGTTAAATTTAGGAATTCAATGATTACATGTTTGCATTACAAATTCTAAATTATGGACTTCAAATACATGTATTTTTTTGTATGATTTGATTTAATATTTTATGAACAATAAAAACATACACATGCACCACCGTTCAAAAGTTTGGAGTCACTTAGAAATGCCCTTGTTTTCCATGAAAACATACATGAAATGAATAGGAAATATAGTCAAGATGTTGACAAGGTTATAAATACTGATTTTTAATTGAAATAGTAATTGTGTCCTTCAAACTTTGCTTTCATCAAATAATCCTCCAGCCTTGCAGATCTTTGGCATTCTAGCTGTCAATTTGTAGAGGTAATCTAAAGAGATGTCACCCCATGCTTCCTGAAGCACTTCCCACAAGGTGGATTGGCACTCTGTTGCTCCCACAACAGCTCAATAGGGTTGAGATCCGGTGACTGTGCTGGCCACTCCATTATAGACAGAATACCAGCTGACTGCTTCGAGCTGTGCTTTGGGTCATCATCCTGTTGTAGGATGAAATTGGCTCCAATTAAGTGCCGTCCACAGGGTATAGCATGGCGTTGCAAAATTAAGTGATAGCCCTCCTTCTTCAAGATCCCTTTTACCCTGTACAAATCTCCCACTTTACCACCACCAAAGCACCCCCAGACCATCACATTGCCTCCACCATGCTTGACAGATGGCGTCAAGCACTCCTCCAGCATCTTTTCATTTTTTCTGCATCTCACAAATGTTCTTCTCGTGATCCGAACACCTGAAACTTAGATTTGTCTGTCCATAACACTTTTTTCCAATCTTCCTCTGTCCAGTGTCTGTTCTTTTGCCCATCTTAATCATTTCTTTTTATTGGCCAGTCTGAGATATGGCTTTTTCTTTGCCATGCTGCCTAGAAGGCCAGCATCCCGGAGTCGACTCTTTAATGTTGATGTTGAGACTGGTGTTTTGCGGGTACTATTTAATGAAGCTGCCAGTGGAGGACTTGTGAGGCGTCTGTTTCTCAAACTAGACACTCTAATGTACTTGTCCTCTTGCTCAGTTGTGCACTGGGGCCTCCCACTCCTGTTTCTATTGTGGTTAGAGACCGCTGGCGCTGTTCTGTGAAGGGAGTAGTACACAGCATTGTACGAGATCTTCAGTTTCTTGGCAATTTCTCGTATGGAATATTCTTCATTTCTCAGAAAAAGAATAGACTGATGAATTTCAGAAGAAAGTTCTATGTTTCTTGCCATTTTGAGCCTGTAATCGAATCCAGAAATGCTGATGCGCCAGATACTCAACTAGTCTAAAGAAGGCCAGATTTATTGCTCCTTTAATCAGTACATGTTTTCAGCTGTGCTAACATAACTGCAAAAGTGTTTTCTAATTAGCCTTTTAAAATTATAAACTTGGATTAGCTAACATAACGTGCTATTGGAACACAGGAGTGATGGTTGCTGATAATGGGCCTCTTTTTCCATTTTGTTAATGATGACGGATTGATTTATTTCCACGTTTTTTCCAAGATGAGTGGTGAGAACAGAATCATCCAACCCATCGGATATCTCACTACATATGCCAAGTCTTTAAATATGCAGACAGACAGATTAAAAGTAAGTTTACATTGTAATACTTCTGACAGCCAACTCTCTACCTCCGCCCACAACTTCCAGACTTTATAGCATGACCAGAAGCCATAGATTATTGAGTCGTTATTAGTTTAAAACTTACGACATGACGCCATATCATTTGTGAATTTTGTCTCTTGTATTTATTTTTTTAACCAGGCGAGTCAGTTAAGAACAAATTCTTATTTTCAATGACGGCCAAGGAACAGTGGGTTAACTGCCTGTTCAGGGGCAGAACGACATATTTGTACATTTTCGTTAAGTTATTTTGTTAGTTATGCTCCAACTTTCCCTCTATCTTGTGCTAACATCAGTTATTTTTAAGTCTTGGTTCCAATGTTTAGATTTTTTCTAAGAGATTGTCAGTTGGATATGCTCTTTGCAAGGTGTTTTTGCACCTTGTATCCTCATGCACCATGTCAGGAGGATACCTGGACCACCTATTGAGATGTGCCTTTGTTAAGTAAATCAGGAGTTAATTGTGCTGAAAAGGAGTAGGACCTTAATGAATGCAAGCGCTCAAAAGTGTCCCTCTCATCTGACACTATGGAAGGAGTGAGGTGAGGGGTGATAAGCTTTCCTCATGGCCCTTGTTGTTCTCCCCGGGCTAGCCCTGTGCCATTGTCGGGCTGTGAAAGTAGGCTCAGCTGCAACACCCCAGCTCAAACGGGATAATCGGCTAATCGTTTATCTGCTTAGGCACGGAGGTGGCTGCCTGTGTGTGTGTGTGTGATGGGCCCTTAATTATCGATGATGGAGACTTTCGGCAGCGCAGGGCGACTGCAAGAGGAATTTTGGGCTGCAGGTTTCTCTTGCGCAGCAGCAGTGCCATTCCACCATGGCTGTGACCTTGTGTTGTATTGTGACACACCGGGTGACAAGTCTGGTGCCACCGCTCGTGTGGTGCCGCTCGGTGAGAACTGTAGGACGCAACAATAGTGGGAAATAATATTAAGGTAATGCCCGCTCTTAAAAATGCTATTTGTCCTTCCATGATCTGTGCCTATTCAATGTTGTGCATCAGGGTGAGATGTCAATGCAACTTCATCAAAATCATGTCAAAATAACACCCAACAGTCGATTCAGACACTTTCCCATATTCCCATCCCTTCCGGGCTGTGTCCTCCTCACCTTGCAGTCTGTGGGTCAGTGGCATAACCTTGGGCGATAGACAGATGGTGCGGGTGGCGGGCAATGTGCGTTGAGGAGCAGGAGCCTGGAGGTGCCGTGGGGAGGGGAGTGTCGGCATAGGAGGGGATTAGTATTAGAGAAAGGATTAGGCCATTGGTTGCTTCTAAGTGCTTGTTGTGTCCATCCTCAGCCATGGCATCGAATCACTGTGCCAAGTGATGAAGAAGCCTCTCTCTCATTGTCTCTCTCTCTCTCGCTCTCTCTCTCTCAGCAGAAGGTGTCTGAACTGACCAACCTCTTGGCACATGAATGGCTTGACCAAGCCACAAGATTATGTCTTAGGAGTGGTGCCAACTCTCCTTTTAACCTCTTGCTCTGTTGTCCAACACCTAACAACCCAGAGCTAACCGGTCAACACAAGTTCCTCCATGTATGGCACTAAGCTGCTGTGATGAGTGTGTTTAGTGGAGATAGTTCGGAGAGCTAGGTTTGTGGGTAAGCACCGGAAACCCAGGAAATAACATCCAGGTTTAAGCTGCAACTGACAACCTGAGATCGAAACCAAGTTGGTTATATTGCCATGGCTGTGTTCACACAGATGAAGGTTCAGTTGAAAACTCCATCTAAACTTTCTCAAACAAAACCAAAAAAGGGTATATTCTGTAAACCATGACTTTGTGTACAGCTCAGTTGTAGTATACAGAAGATGTTATTGTGATAGTAAATGAGTGAGATCAAATACACTACAAATACAAGCAATGGAAAAATCTATTCCATTCACTTCTGGGCTGAGGTAGTACAATAACACACAACAGATTATCCACAAAATAGATACATGTGAAACAGTTGGAGAGCTAAAAAAGGATTACTCAATAGTTTTTTTCCACCACAAAGTGAAGCAATGAACAGCCCCCCGAATGTTATTACTTCGCATTACTTAAAGTGAAGTCGGGATGAAATCAGATAAAAATGCTATTTACTTTTCATCTTCTCCTTTCATATTGCACAGCCAGGCGTTCCTCTCTCTCTATCTCTGCCTGTGTATGTGTTCGTTATTCTTTGCGGTAGCTAATGTGCTTCTACACCTGCATTGCTTGCTGTTTGGGGTTTTAGGCTGGGTTTCTGTACAGCACTTTGAGATATCAGCTGATGTACGAAGTGCTATATAAGTAAATTTGATTTAATGTTGCAGGCATAAAATGCTGACACAGAGGGCCACAAAACCTGTTCAGTGGGATCACACTTTCAGATGTGCTTTCAGGTAGAGCAAAAGGATGGCCTAACAACAGAGTGGGAGTTCCATAGGAAGTGTGAAGTTGGAGGGCAATGCCATACAAAGTATGTGTGCTCTGGGGTGACGTTTCCCTAGGTACAGATGTAGGATTAGCCTCCCCTCCCCTAAATCTAAGCATAACCATTTTTATTACATTTTTTTAAGGATTCCCATTAGCTGACGCTATAACGTCAGCTAATCTTCCTAGGGTCCAACACAGAACTAAAAAGACATTACAAATAATTACATTTTACATTAAGACATAAAACATTTAACAAGTAGACGTTAGAGAATTAAAATACCTGACAGGTAATACATTTAACATTCAGTGGGATTAGTGGGATTAAAGTGGGATTAGTGTCCAGTCATACGGTCAATTGCATTAGATTTTGTTGTTATGGTTTTCTTGAAGGTGTATTTATATTTTGCCAGATAAATGTGATTTGGTAAATAATTCCATTAAGTGTGTTGTAGATTTGAGGAGATTCTTGGTCTGAGGGATGACCTGAACTTGCCTGTCTGGTGGTTACGTTTGTTGCTAGTGTGAGGTGGTAGAGACAATACTGTAAGTGTAGCCGATTCTACACCACCATAAATTTTAACCCTATTCTCAACAGGCTGGTAGAGAATATTTTGACAGTGGATTTAGAATCTGATATGAAAAAATATTCAATTGAACTTGGTCAACTCCCTCAGCCCTTTTTAAATGTTTAATGTTATTTTTTAAAAACCTTTTCATTTAAATTGCCAAAATAAAATGTATTTATAGACATCAGCTTACATCAGCTGTTATCTCAAAGTGCTGTACAGAAACCCAGCCTAAAACCCCAAAAAGCAAGCAATGTAGGTGTAGAAGCACTGTGGCTAGGAAAAACTCCCTAGAAAGGCCAAAACCTAGGAAGAAACCTAGAGAGGAACCAGGCTATGAGGGGTGGCCAGTCCTCTTCTGGCTGTGCTGGGTGGAGATTATAACCAAACATGGAACAAGAACAAGATGTTCAAATGTTCATAAATGACCAGCATGGTCAAATAATAATAATCACAGTAGTTGTCGAGGGTGCAACAAGTCAGCACCTCAGGAGGAAATGTCAGTTGGCTTTTCATGGCCGATCATTCAGAGTATCTCTACCGCTCCTGTTGTCTCTAGAGAGTTGAAAACAGCAGGTCTGGGACAGGTAGCACGTCCGGTGAACAGGTCATGTTTCCATAGCCGCAGGGAGAACAGCTGAAACTGGAGCAGCAGCACGGCCAGGTGGACTGGGGACAGCAAGGAGTCATCATGCCAGGTAGTCCTGAGGCATTAGAGAGAGCATACTTAAATTCACACAGGACACCGAATAAGACAGGAGAAATACTCCAGATATAACAGACTGACCCTAGCACCCATACACAAACTACTGCAGCATAAATACTGGAGGCTGAGACAGGAGGGGTCAGGAGACACTGTGGCCCCATCTGATGATACCCCCGGACAGGGCCAAACAGGCAGGATATAACCCCACCCACTTTGCCAAAGCACAGCCCCCACACCACTAGAGGGATACTAGAGGGATCTTCCACCACACCACTAGAGGGATCTTCAACCACCAACTTACCATCCAGAGACAAGGCCGAGTATAGCCCACAAAGTTCTTCGATACGGCACAACCCAGGGGGGGGGGCAACCCAGACAGGAAGACCACGTCAGCAACACAACCCACTCAAGTGACGTACCCCTCCTAGGGACGGCATGGAAGAGCACCAGTAAGCCAGTGACTCAGCCCCTATAATAGGGTTAGAGGCAGAGAATCCCAGTGGAAAGAGAGGAACCGGCCAGGCAGAGACAGCAAGGGCGGTTCGTTGCTCCAGAGCCTTCCGTTCACCCTCTTGGGCCAGACTACACTCAATCATATGACCTACTGAAGAGATGAGTCTTCAGTAAAGACTTAAAGGTTGAGACCGAGTCTGCGTCTCTCACATGGGTAGGCAGACCATTCCATAAAAATTGAGCTCTATAGGAGAAAGCCCTGGATCCAGCTGTTTGCTTAGAAATTCTAGGGACAATTAGGAGGCCTGTGTCTTGTTACCGTAACGTATGTGTAGGTATGTACGGCAGGACCAAATCGGAAAGGTAGGTAGGAGCAAGCCCATGTAATGCTTTGTAGGTTAGCAGTAAAACCTTGAAATCAGCCCTTGCCTTAACAGGAACCAGTGTAGGGAGGCTAGCACTGGAGTAATATGATCAAATTCAATTAAAGTGGAACTGACAGCATTTTAGTAAAATTAAATCTTATTCATATCTGTTCATATACACCCCCAGGAAAAATATGACACGTTTTTCTGACAAGCGAGCTCTTAGACATGGACATTTTCAAAAATCTATAGAAAGTTTGGGAATTAAGTAGAGTAAGGCGGCCTTACGTTTGGACAATTAAAGTTGCACTATACAGAAATCGCTCTGCCATTCCCTGGTTGCTAAAACTCTAATAGTTCGCCTAAATTCAGTTTGTGACAAGATAAGCTATTACATTGTAGATCATCATTGTACTGTGAAATATAATTTCCATAACCAAAAATATTGTTGTTTCAGCTGTTTGAAGCTGGTCTACAAAATGTAAATGGCGAACATAGAACAGATCTACCGTTTCTTAGAATGATAGAGCTATAACTCACATTTCTACCTGAATTTGGTCGGGTCGCCCAAAAAGTTACATATTGCCACTTTAATCGACACTGCAGTATTAAAACCTAATAAAAACATACAGTTGACGTCGGAAGTTTACATACTTAGGTTGGAGTCAATAAAACGTGTTTTTCAACCACTCCACACATTTCTTGTTAACGAACTTTAGTTTTGGCAAGTCAGTTAAGACATCTAACTTGTTAGGACATCTAACTTGTGCATGACACAAGTAATTTTTCCAACAATTGTTTACAAATGTTATTTCACTTATAAGTCACTGTGTCACAATTCCAGTGGGTCAGAATTGTACATACACTAAGTTGACTGTGCCTTTAAACATCTTGGAAAATTCCAGAAAATGATGTCATGGCTTTAGAAGCTTCTGATTAGGCTTATTGACATAATTTGAGTCAATTGGAGGTGTACCTGTGGATGTATTTCAAGGCCAACCTTCAAACTCAGTGCCTCTGAAAATCAAAAGAATTCAGCCAAGACCTCTGAAAAATAATTGTAGACCTCCACAAGTCTGGTTCATCCTTGGGAGCAATTTCCAAACGACTGAAGGTAACACGTTTATATGTACAAACAATAGTACACAAGTATAAACACCATGAGACCATACAGCCGTCATGCCGCTCACGAAGAAGAAGCGTTCTGTCTCCTAGAGATGAACGTACGTTGGTGCAAAAAGTGCGAATCAAATCCAGAACAACAGCAAAAGACCCTGTGAAGATGCTGGAGGAAACAGGTACAAAAGTATCTATATCCACAGTAAAACGAGTCCTATATCGACATAACCTGAAAGGCTGCTCAGCAAGGAAGAAGTCACTGCTCCAAAACCGCCATAAAAAAGCCAGACAACGGTTTGCAACTGCACATGGGGACAAAGATCGTACAAATGTCCTCTGGTCGGATGAAACAGACAGAACGGTTTGGCCATAATGCCCATTGTTATGTTTGGAGGAAAAAGGGGGAAGCTTGCAAGCCGAACAACACCATCCCAACCATGAAGCACGGGGGTGGCAGCATCATTTTGTGGGGGTGCTTTGCTGCAGGTGGGACTGGTGCACTTCACAAAATACATGGCATCATGAGGAAGGACAATTATGTGGATATATTGAAGCAACATCTCAAGACATCAGTCAGGAAGTTAAAGCTTGGTCGCAAATGGGTCTTCCAAATGGACAATGACCCCAAGCATACTTCCAAAGTTTTGGAAAAATGGCGTAAGGACAACAAAGTCAAGGTATTGGAGTGGCCATCACAAAGCCCTGACCTCAATCCTATAGAAAATTTGTGCGCAGAACTGAAAAAGTGTGTGCGAGCAAGGAGGCCTACACACCTGACTCAGTTACACCAACTCTGTCAGGAGGAATGGGCCAAAATTCCCCCCCAACTTATTGTGGGAAGCTTGTGGAAGGCTGGAGAGGTTAAACAATTTAAACAATTTAAAGACAACGCTACCAAATACTTATTGTGTGTATGTAAACTTCTGACCCACTGGGAATGTGTTGAAAGAAATAAAATCTTTCTCTCCACTATTATTCTGACATTTCACATTCTTAAAATAAAGTGGGGATCTTAACTGACAAAGAGGGAATTTTTACTAGGATTAAATGTCAGAAATTGTGAAAAACTGAGTCTAAATGTATTTGCATAAGGTGTATATAAACTTCCGACTTCAACTGTATCTTGTCCTGGACCAGAGTCTATGCAGACAGGTGCGCCATAGCCAATCAGAACTACAGTAGGCCTTAATGCAAATAATCCATTTGCCACACGGCCACACCACCATTCACTTTGAACTGGATGGTGTGTTTACAGGTAGTAGCAACAGCACAATTTTAAAGCATTAGATTGCATTTGCCGAAACCCACAAAATATACCTGATTTGAATTTCTGTAAATATGTAAATACCACAGGAGTCCTCTTAACTTTGGGAACATTACAGTCCTATTGATCAAACAACCATGAAAAGGTAGGTTCTCTCTCCTTCAGCTATGTACATCAACAACCACAAGATCTACAACAACAGCTAATGCTAGCCAGAGCGAGATGGGCTAAAATCTAACGAGGGAACATTAGACAAATGTCTAACTTGTCTTTCAGCTAGTTAGGTGTCAAAATTGCACTGATAAACGGCAGGGAATAGTAAGTAGCCGGCTCTTCCTTCTGCAACTGGCCTGCCAATGCATGCTTGTCCCGACCCACGTTTTGACAACTGAATGGGAACTTGCCTCCCCTTCCATTTGATCAACACCAAATACACTTGATTGACAACTAAGGGTGCGTTTGTAAATTGTCTCCAGTGTTACAGAGTGCGCTCTAGGTCTTTAGTAAATTCAAAGTGTTGTCAAATTTTCTGTTTGTAAATTCAGAGCATTTCGCTCTCTGAACGTACGCTGCACTATTGACACTAGATGCTCTGGCCGAGGCGTATGGTTGATCCAAGCGTTTCTCACAATTACAGTGAAGCACCCAAGCTAACTGGCTGAAGTTGGCTTTCATGCTAGTTACTTCCAGGTACAAATGCGAGAACACCTCACTGACAATTTTACTCGCCTTTATTCAGACGAGAGTGCTCTGATATCGGAGTAGATGGCCAGAGATAATATATTAAAGCAAGAGATATGCTAACTGGATAACAGTCATTCAAGTTCAGCATAGCTAGCTAGCAAAGCGATTCACCCTAAATGAGACGTGCATTTCTAGCTGTAGCCACCGAAAAATGTTATGAGGGGTAAAAAGTTGGTCACTGACCTTCTCCTCCAAGGACATGACATCTTCCCAACAGCTAGCTAGCTAGCTAGCTAGCTAACGTTAGGCTCAGTGTTTTTAGCTTGCTAAATAAATACCTACATAAATAGATACTAGTATAATAGCCATGTTATCATTGCCCTAGCTTGTTTGATTGTACTGACATTCCCAGCCTTAGTTACATTCGTCAGTTTTTGTCCAGAATATTGAGCCATTGAAACTGAAACAGTACATCCCAAATAGGTGGAGGCAGCAAACAATGCTGCACCAGACAAGCTGGGATTTACAACCTGATATTAATAATTTATGTACCAAGAAATGTAATGGTGAATTATATTAATCATGCATTGAACTGCATCCTTATATTCTGGCAACAATGCCTTACTGTACATCATGGAATTTTGAGTCTAATAGAACCTATTTTTGAAACCTCTTATTAAGTTGGTTTTATTGCATGAACTGGGAATTTGATATTTTTCACTGAAATGTTTGCCTGTTTCATACACCACACGACCAAAAGTATGTGGACACGTGCTCTTCAAACATCTCCAAAATCGTGGGCATTAATATGGAGTTGGTCTCCCCTTTGCTCCAGTCTTCTGGGAAGGGTTTCCAGTAGCTGTTGGACCATTGCTGCAGGGACTTGCTTCCATTCAGCCACATGAGTATTAGTGAAGTCGGGCACTGATGTTGAATGATTAGGCCTGGCTCAATCAGATTTCATCCCAAATGTGTTCGATGGGGTTGAGGTATGGGCTCTGTGCAGACCCAGTCAAGTTCGTCATACCAATCTCGACAAAACATTTCTGTATGGACCTTGCTTTGTGCACGGGTGCATTGTCATGCTGAAACAGGAAAGGGCCTTCCCCAAACTGTTGCCACAAAGTTAGAAGCACATAATCATCTAGAATGTAATTGTGTGCTGTAGCGTTAAGATTTCCCTTCACTTGAACTAAGGGGCCTAGCTCGAACCATGAAAATCATCCGCAGGCCATTATTCCTCCTCCACCAAACCTTACAGTTGGCACTATGCATTGGGGCAGGTAGTGTTCTCCTGGCATCCACCAAACCCAGATTTGTTCATCGAACTGCCAGATGGTGAAGCGTGATTCATCAATCCAGAGAAAGCGTTTCCACTGCTCCACAGTCCAATGTTGGCGAGCTTTACAGCACTCCAGCCGGCACTTGGCATTGAGCATGATGATCTTAGGCTTGTGTGCGGCTGCTCGGCCATGGAAACGCATTTCATGAAGCTCCCGACGAAAAGTTATTGTGCTGACGTTGCTTCCAGAGGCAGTTTGGAACTTGGTAGGGAGTGTTGCAACCGAGGACAGACCATTTTTACACCTTACTTGCTTCAGCACTCGGCGGTCCCATTCTGTGAGCTAATGTTGCCTACCACTTCATGGCTGGGACGTTGCTCCTAGATGTTTCCACTTCATAATAACTGCACTTACAGTTGACCAGGGCAGCTCTAGCAGGGCAGACATTTGACAAACTCACTTGTTGGAAAGCTGGCATCCTATGACGGTGCCACATTGAATGTCACTGAGCTTTTCAGGAAAGCCATTTTACTGCCAATGTGTCTATGGAGATTACATGGCTGTGTTCAATTTTATACACCTGTCAGCAACGGATGTGGCTGAAACAGCTTAATCCACTAGTTTGAAGTGGTGTCCACATACGTTTGTATATATAGTGCATCTGCAAATTAGTTACAATTCTGTCAGCTCCACTTTAAGAACAAATTCTTATTTACAATGATGGACAACCAAGAGGCAAAATTACTCTTGCGGGGACAGGGACTGGGCTAAAACATTTTAATGTAGAACAAAACACACGTCACGACAAGAGACTCCAAAACACTACATAAAGAGAAATCAGAAGCACATGACAAAACAGCATGGTAGCAACACAACATGGTAGCGGCACAAACATGGTACTAACATTTAGGCACAGACAACAGCACGAACGGAAAAAAGGTAGACAATACGTCACACTAAGCAGCCACAAGACAAGTGTCGGTAAGTGTTCATGATTGAGTCTTTGAATGTAGAGAATACAACTGTCCAGTTTGACAGTTTTTTGCAGCTCATTCCAGTCGTTAGCTGCAGCGAACTGAAAAGAGGAGCAACCCAGGAATGTGTGCTTTGGGGACCTTTAACAGAACGTGACTGGCAGAATGGGTGTTATATGTGTAGGATGAGGGTTGCAGTAGATATCTAAGCTAGGGGGGGAGTGAGGCCAAAGAGGGTTTTATAAACCAGTGGATCTTGCGCCGGGTATACAGAGATGTCCAGTTTACAGAGTAATATAGAGATGGCCTTTGTGGCAAATCTGATGGCCGAATGTTAAAGAACATCGAGCCACTTGAGAGCACCCTTACCTGCCGATCTATAAATTATGTCTCTATAATCTAGCTTGAGCCTTGGTTTCTCAAATGATTGCCTCCCTTGGTTCACCAACTACTTATCTGATAGAGTTCAGTGTGTCAAATCTGAGGGTCTGTTGTCCGGACCTCTGGCAGTCTCTATGGAAGTGCCACAGGGTTCAATTCTTGGACCGACTCTCTTCTCTGTATACATCAATGATGTCGCTCTTGCTGCTGGTGAGTCTCTGATCCACCTCTAAGCAGACAACACCATTCTGTATACTTTTGGCCCTTCTTTGGACACTGTGTTAACAACCCTCCAGGCAAGCTTCAATGCCATACAACTCTCCTTCCGTGGCCTCCAATTGCTCTTAAATACAAGTAAAACTAAATGCATGCTCTTCAACCGATCGCTGCCTGCACCTGCCAGCCTGTCCACCATCACTACTCTGGACGGCTCTGACTTAGAATACGTGGACAACTACAAATACCTAGGTGTCTGGTTAGACTGTAAACTCTCCTTCCAGACCCACATCAAACATCTCCAATCCAAAATTAAATCTAGAATTGGCTTCCTATTTCGCAACAAAGCATCCTTCACTCATGCTGCCAAACATACCCTTGTAAAACTGACCATCCTACCAATCCTCGACTTCGGCGATGTAATTTACAAAATAGCCTCCAATACCGTACTCAACAAATTGGATGCAGTCTATCACAGTGCCATCCATTTTGTCACCAAAGCCCCATATACTACCCACCATTGCGACCTGTACGCTCTCGTTGGCTGGCCATCGCTTCATACTCGTCGCCAAACCCACTGGCTCCATGTCATCTACAAGACCCTGCTAGGTAAAGTCCCCCCTTATCTCAGCTCGCTGGTCACCATAGCATCACCCACCTGTAGCATGCGCTCCAGTAGGTATATCTCTCTGGTCACCCCCAAAACCAATTCTTTCTTTGGCCACCTCTCCTTCCAATTCTCTGCTGCCAATGACTGGAACGAACTACAAAAATCTCTGAAACTGGAAACACTTCTCTCCCTCACTAGCTTTAAGCACCAGCTGTCAGAGCAGCTCACAGATTACTGCACCTGTACATAGCCCATCTATAATTTAGCCCAAACAACTACCTCTTTCCCTACTGTATTTATTTTATTTATTTATTTATTTATTTATTTATTTTGCACCCCATTATTTTTATTTCTACTTTGCACATTCTTCCACTGCAAATCTACCATTCCAGTGTTTTACTTGCTATATTGCATTTACTTTGCCACCATGGCCTTTTTTTGTTGCCTTTACCTCCCTTATCTCACCTCATTTGCTCACATCGTATATAGACTTGTTTCTACTGTATTACTGACTGTATGTTTGTTTTACTCCATGTGTAACTCTGTGTTGTGCATGGTTCGAACTGCTTTGCTTTATCTTGGCCAGGTCACAATTGTAAATGAGAACTTGTTCTCAACTTTCCTACCTGGTTAAATAAAGGTGAAATAAAAAATAAAATAAAATGAGTAGGATGGTCATCTGAATCAGGGTTAGTTTGGCAGCTGGGGTGAAAGAGGAGCGATTAGGTAGAGGAAACCAAGTCTAGATTTAACCTTAGCCTGCAGCTTGGATATGTGCTGAGAGAAGGACATGACCTTTGATTTGGAGGTGTTCAGAACAAGGTTGTATTTAGACATAGCCTTTTTAAAACAAGTTGTTTCATTATGTTTAGAATTTGAATATAATTATTTGCTCTCTTTTTAGGCCTAAACAATAATTAATTTAATGTTGATTATTGACAATTTGGCATGTCCATGCTCAGCCATAATGCAATTTGCAGTAGGCTTAGCCCCTATATCAGTGTGAATGCTATGTACTATATATATTTCCACATTGAAGCATACAGTTAATTAATTAGAGCAATGTGGACTGCAAACAGGTTCATGTTAACTAACATTTAGCATGGGATAAGTCTACATTTTGTGATTTTGTTTCTGTAAGCTGTTTAACAAACTATAACGGACTAACATTGAGAGTTGGAGTTGATTCCAAAGCAATAGATAAAAGACCATGAATGTGACTCACCACCTGGATTCGGTCTTATGTAGCAAAATTTGAAATTGTGTTTTTTACATTATATAAATGTAGAGACTCAGACCTACAAAATTGTATATAATACACTGCATTTGAGGAACAATGGGAAAGTAATTATCCCTTGAAAGTTGATAAACTTGTAAACTTCCTTTCGAGAGAATCGCCTTTAAATGTTTTGTTATCTAGTGAAGAGCTCTTCATTGTCTATACCCACATTCAGCATCGTTCATACCCTCACCCTAAGCTTTAGCCCCAGCCATCTTGTTTAGGTATCGAAGCGCACACCTGATTCTCTGGCCGATGATTTGTTTACCTCTGGATAATATGAAAACAGCCTAACCAGCTCTGTTGACAACAATTTCATTATGCTTTTTTGCAGGCGTTTACTGACACCGGCCATATTCAACGGGTGTTGTACACACGTTATTTAACGTTAGCTAATGAGCCAGCCAGCCAGCCAACATTAGATAGTTAAACAACAATGAACAGTGCCAACAATGCCACAGTGCTTGGAGCTAACCAACCATGTTTAATGTTAGCTAGCTAACATTAGGCTCTAACTAGAACAGCACACAACTCTGGGTTACAAATAATAATGTCAGCTAGGGAGCCAGCCAGCTAACGTTAGCGAGCTAGTTAACAGTACAGTTTAGCTTGAGACTTATAGCTTGCTAGCTAGGTAAACAACGTACCTATCTAGGTAAACAAAGTGTAAGTTCACACGTCACATAACGTTAGATAATGAGCCAGCCAGCTAACGTTAACTAGTTAAACAATGAACAGTGCCAACAATGCCACAGTCCTGGGAGCTAACCAACCATGTTCAATATTAGCTAGCTAACATGAGGCTCTAACTAGAACAGCAAATGGCTCTGGGAAAAGAATAATAACATCAGCTAGCTAGCTAACATTACACTTTATTTTGAAATGAAACCACTTTATGTCAAAATTAGAAAACATGTAATATCTGAAAATGTAACAATAGCTAGCTAACACTAGACTATCTTACCTGTATACATCATCGTGCATGGATGAGTCTCCCTGTCAGGAATACCATGGCATGGTTGCCCTTAGTTTGAAGATGTAATCCGGAGGTGTTTCCTTCATCTCTTTAGCTATCATAATCTGATTCCAATGATATCAAAACTTGATCCTCCAGAAAGTGGAGAGCCACACTTATGCAGCTCCACTACACATTAATTTTTTTAAAAGCCGCCTTGGACAGGATTACCAACACAGACTGACGAGCTTCTATGGCAAACCAATCCGAACTCGTCTCTCTGCATGTCCAGCCCACTCATTATCTCCAATCATGTCTAGTGGGAAGGTTGCTCTCTTTTTCTGTGGCTTAACCAACAAGGCACTTAATTTAACAATTGTATATGTATTTCTGTGGCTTAACCAACAAGGCACTTAATTTAACAATTGTATATGTATTTACAGATGGCATACGAGTTTGTTATTAAGGCACATGTTCAAGAAGGCATTTCTGCCAAAAAAAAATGCATTTTTGATTAAAAAAAATACTTTTTACGTTCAAACAGCTCTCCTGTGAAGTCGTAACTTGCGGCATATGCCTAGTTTTCTGAATCGGGTCACAAATACACAACTTCAAGCAACCACATAGTTAGCCATGGCGCATGTTCTGATTGGCCAGTGAGGGGCCAAGGCTCGAAACACCCATAACTTGTTTATTCAAGAAAACCAAACCCTTTCGCTCCAACGCCAGCAACTACCCCGATAATTGTGGTTGTGAAAATGGCTAAAATACTTATGACAACCCCGAACTTATAGCGCTCCTGTCAGTGATTAGATTTACCATTGCGTTAGGTTTGTTAAAATAGAGCCCAGAGGGTGAATGGCCAAGAAACAAATGTAAGTGCCTTTAGAACGGGGTATGTTAATTTGTGCAAGGCGCACAGGTTTGAGTGTGTCAAGAACTGTAATACTGTCATGCTCAACAGTCTCCCATGTGTATCAAGAATGGTCCACCACCCAAAGGACATCAAGCCAACTGGACACAACTGTGGGAAGCATTTCAGAACACGATCTTTACTGTCCTATATGAGTATTTAAGTTCTGGTCAGATAACCAAAAAATAACAACTTTTTGGCTATTCAACACCCTAAAATTTGTAAAGGACACCAGCAGTATGATCTCTATTATTGAATCTATTGATCCTCTCCCTGAGAATACTTTATTAGTTACTTTTGACGTCGTTGAGTCGTTATACACAAATATTCCACACGAGGGCGGTATTGAAGCTATGGAACATTTTCTTCTGCAACGTGATCCTAATGAACTACCTTCCAGTGCATGCATTATAACATTGGCTGAACTAGTACTCACACACAACTACTTCATCTTTCTAAATTATTTCTTTATTCAGATGAAGGGTACTGCTATGGGATCCCCCATGGCTCCTAACTATGCTAATTTGTATGTGGGTTACATGGAGAAACAGTCTATTTTCAATCCTCTCAAAAATGTTTTCTTGCCTAACATCATTATTTGGAAATGGTATATTGATGATATTTTAGTTCTATGGAGGGGTGAATCAAAACGGCTACAGGCGTTCCATGCTTTTCTTAACTCTTGTTCTGAGCGTCTGAGATTTACTGATACACGTCAAATCAGCAGAAACCTCAGAGATCAATTGATTAACTCTGATTTACCACCCCAAGATATCCCTGCACTACGTGTATTTGCGCCCCTACTGGATGAAAACTACAAGTGTAGTGGCTGTGCTCAATGCAATGGCACTTAAAAATGTAGATCCTTCAAACAGGGAAACAGATCCCAATTAAAGGTGTTATCACGTGCTCCACTAAGGCAGTTATTTATCTTATAACTTGTCCTTGTGGTAAAAATTATGTGAGTAGAAGTAGTACGTATCTCAGAGCATCGTAGCACCATTAGGTGCAAAAACTTGACTTACCCAGTTGCGGCCCACTTTTTGGAAACAAACCACTCAATTTCGTTTCTCCGTTATATTGGCATCGAACATGTCACCCTCCCTAGGAGAGGGGGTGACCTCGACAATTTATTGTTAAAACGAGAGGCTGCCTGGATCTTTAATTTAAAGACCCCTGCTCCCTTTGGTCTCAACGTAGACTTTGATCTGAAGCCATTCTTGTGATTATTGTGATTTTGCTATTGTAAATGTTTGTAGGCTTATGTAGCCAAATTGTATCTATGATCCTACGGTATCCATTTATGTTTTTTGTATGCTATTTTAATATATGAATATTAACCAATGATATCAGGCCACACCCGGCCATGATTACAGACACCTTATAAATGAGTCACCCCGCAATGTTTGTCATTATACCCTGATGAAGACAGCTTGTCTGTCAAAACGTTGGACATACATTTTTTTGCTTCTGAGCTCCTACAGTGTACGGCGCTCCTTTATTTTTTAAAGTGTTCCACTCCGCTAGCCAGCACCTTGCCTAAATAGGTGTGCGTTTCTTTCGCCTAGGGAAGCATTGGAGTCAACACGGGCCTACATCCCTGTGGAACAGTTTCGACACCTTGTAGAGTCCATGCCGGGCGAATTGAGGCTGTTCTGGGGGCAAAATGGCATGCAACTCAATATTCGGAAGGTTCCTAATATTTTGTCTACTCGGTGCATATGTGTATGTGTGTGTGTTTGTTTTCCTTCATTATCAGGACCACAATGTCTTAACAATTCACCCGAATGTCCTGAAAAGATAGGAAAACAATAACGTTTCTGAAAAGTCTGGAATTTGTTCAAATGCTAATTAAAATGTAAGGGTTAAGTTCAGGGTTTTGGAATTTAGGTTTAGGGTTTTGGGGGTTAGGCTTAGGTTTCAGGGTTAGGGAAAATAGGATATTTAATGAGCAAACATTTTGACACTCCAAAAAGTCCCGAATTTTCATGAAAAAAACAAAGACGTGTGTGTGCGTGTGTGTGGGTGTATGAATACATAGGTGTGCACAGTTGGCTTTGGCAGCTAACCACTTAGCTAGATAGCTACTAAATGCATAACTACAGAGCATTTAGCACATTTTACACAGTTATATCTATTAAGTTAAGATATCTAGCTGGCAAACATTTAGTTGTGAATTCCATACTGTACCTAGATCACCTGGCTTGTGCTCCACAACAGTGAGTGACTCACAAGGCTCCGGTCGTTCATCGTGGTGTGCTTGTAAACAAACACCACATGACGGGAGACAGCTGGTAAGCTTCATAATGAAAAATTGTGACAGGTGAAATGAAGAATGCAATGCTCAAATCAAATTAAATCGGTCACATACACATGGTAAGCAGATGTTATTGCGGGTGTAGCGAAATGCTTGCGTTTCTAGCTCCAACTGTGCAGTAATATCTAACAAGTAATATTTTACAATTTCACAACAATACCCACAGTACACACACGTCTAAAGTAAAGGAATTAAGAATATATAAATATTTGGACGAGCAATGTCAGAACGGCATAGACTAAGAAACAGTAGAACAGGATAGAATATAGTATATAAATATGAGATGAGTAATGCAAAATATGTAAACATTATTGAAGTGACTAGTGTTAAATTATTAAAGTGGCCAGTGATTTCAAGTCTAATGTGCTAGTGATGGCTATTTAACAGTCCTATGGCCTTGAGATAGAAGTTGTTTTTCAGTCTGTCGGTCCCAGCTTTGATGCACCTGTGCTGACCTCGCTTTCTAGATCATAACGGGGTGAACAGGCAGTGGCTCAGGTGGTTGTTGTTCTTGATGATCTTCTTGGCCTTCTTGTGACACCGGTGCTGTAGATGTCCTGGAGGGCAGGCAGTGCACCCCCGGTGATGTGTATCACCCCCTTATGGGCAGTGCACTTGGCGTACCAGGAGGTGATACAGCTCAACAGAATACTCTCAGTGTTGCATCTGTAGAAGTTTGTGAAGGTCTTTGGGGCCAAAACAAATTTCCTCAGGAAGAGGAAGAGGCGATGTCGCGCTTTCTTCACCACGTTGTTGGTGTAGAGGTCCTCAGTGGTGTGCACGGTGATGAACTTGACACTTTTGACCCTCTCCACTGTCTCCAGTAGTCCACGATCATCTCCTTAATTTTGCTAACATTGAGGGTGAAGTTATTTTCCCGGTAGGAAGTCTTTGTTGTCAGTAATCAGGCCTCCCATTGTTGAGTTGGAGACGTGCATAGCAACATTGTCAGGTGATCTGATCCTTAATTAGCCTCTGAAAGCACTTCATGATGACAGAGGTGAGTGCTATGGGGTGATAGTCATTTAGTTCAATTACCTTTGCTTTCTTGGGTACAGTAACAATGGTAGACATCTTGAAACAAATGGAGACAACCGACTGGGATAGTTAGAGATTGAATATCATTGCTGTTTGATGAAAACCTCTAAAATCCTCTAAAATCTCCAAAACAAACTTTTCAGGAAATTGAAAAAACTGCCATGTTTTCCCATTAATAAACATACAATTATAACATTTTAGAAGTTATTTTGAATATATTTTCTTGGTCCTAGAGTCATGAAATGTTCAGAGTACATTAAGGGGAGTTGCTGCTTTCAATACATGTAGAAAAAAGTACATTGGCAAAAATGGAAATAAAACGTTTATCAGACAGCAACAATATGTCCATAAACACTCCAGCCAGCTGGTTTGCGCATGCTCAGAGGATTTGGCTTGGGATGCCATCAAGGCCAGCAGTACGTGGCATAGCTGGCGTTCCCTTTATAATCCATGATTGTCTGGAGTCCCTGTACTGTTGTTTTGCCTCAGATTGCCTTACAGAGGTCATAGCTGGTCTGTTTGTACACGTCCGTGTTCCCAGTCACCTTGCCTTGATTAAATGCTGTAGTTCACATTTTCAGTTTTCCTCAAGTGCTGCCATCTATCCACATTTTTGGGTTTGAATAAGTTCCCTGCCACCAGTATCTGATGCATCTGGATCCCCTAACAGTGTTGGGTCCGCTATAGCTGGGGCTATGAGGAAGGAGGTGGTGTACATCCAACACGATCATAAAGCCCCCACGTTTTCATGAAAACTGGACAGAGCAGACTCTCTAACGAAAGAGGAATGAATTGCAATGATAGAGGATCAGATGCATGCAAAACCGACTGAGAAAGAGAAGGCCAATTGGGTGTAGAATCTTTTAGAAGGTGCAGCTTGTACTGATATCAAATATGTGCCTGTAGGGGAGAGGGAGAGTTGCTGTGATTTCCAATTATTGATGGAAATGTATGGTTGTTTGCATTCCCACATTTCTCTGCAGCACATTTTTTAATCGTAAGCAATAAGAGGGAAAGTCCCTTCTGGACTACTCTTATGCCTTGATGGCACTAAAGGATCAGGGTGTAAAAACTGATGGACAAGCTAGTGTTAAATCTCAGAAAGTCCTTGGTGATACATTTTGTGATGGTATCTGTGACCAGACCCTTGGTGAATGGCTGAGGGACAAAGTGAGCTCAAACCCTCCATGGACAATTTGTGGCGTGAGGAAAGATGCTGCCCAGTGGGTGGCATAGTAAAAAGGCAGGTCATTTAAATCCAAGTATAATCCGTTCTCTCCTGTGTCTAGTGAGGCTACAGATGCAAACCAGTCTGAATATTCAGAGCTAAAAGCCCTCAATAAACCCCATCAGAGCCAGCTAGAAATTTTAATGAAGGCACTTGGGTCCTCAAAAGCAGTGCCAAACAGTGACCCATCCACCAGATTCAGAAAGATTCCAGATGGTAAACCAATTTGTTTCAGGGGTGACTAGGGTAGGATACAACGCATTACTGCTCAGTTTTCAATTAAAACTTTGCTCACCTTCAAAATGGCTGCATTGAAGATTAGGGATGGGTCTCAAAGCAGCAAATGGTTTAGAGATCCAATATATTGGTTACATTGAACTACACATTACCATTATGGGAAAGTGTATACCATGCTTTTCAGCAAAAGCACTACCGATTATTTTAAAGCCATTTTTCAGCGAAATATAGCATTCACAAAAGCAGAAATAAAGATAAAATTAATCACTAACCTTGTTGACATCATAGGACCATACAAAGTAAAGTCAAGTGATTTTGCATAGCTATATTGTTTCAAAAAATGGCGATTCACATGGAATTATAGATATACCATGCAGAGGTGTTCTGGGAGTTAGAGACCCTATTGACCAGCACATGAAAAGCAAGAAAATGTGGACCCCAGGATGAATGTGATTAACATGAGTTGTTTGAACAGCATGGCCACCAACCTCTTTGAAGCCCCTGAAGTGCAATCGGAAGCTCCCGGGAGGAGATGAGCTTTCAGACACTGCTAGATGGCACAGGCAGTAGCTTTTCCATCCAAGGCCACAAGGTCAGAGTACAGGTTAAGGGTTCCAGTCACCAACATTGGGTACTTTGACGTTGACTGACCCCTCACAGGGTTATAGCTACGGTACAAATGGCTCAAGTAGTAGTTGAAACTGACCCCCAAGTAGAGTTCCTTGTAGATGGGTTCTCCCATGAGTGTACAGCCTTTGTCTCTTTTCTCAGGTAGTCAAACAGTTACTGGAGAGTCAGATCATCAGGGAGAGTAGCAGCCCTTACTCGTCTCTCATCGTACTAGTGCTGAAGAAAGACTGAAGCATAAGGATATAGATGGGTTCTCCCATGAGTGTACAGCCTTTGTCTCTTTTCTCAGGTAGTCAAACAGTTACTGGAGAGTCAGATCATCAGGGAGAGTAGCAGCCCTTACTCGTCTCTCATCGTACTAGTGCTGAAGAAAGACTGAAGCATAAGGATATGTTGACTATTGACAACTGAATGCAAAGACCAGGAAATATGATTTTCCTCTGCCAAGAATTGAAGAGTCATTGCATGCCCTCACCGGGGCTGAGTAGTTCTCACCTCTTGATTTGACTGCCTTTTTGCACACCGTTTGTCCTATTTTAATTCAATCGTATGCCCTTTGGATTATTTAATGCTCAGAATACATTCTAGCGCCTCATGGAGCGCATGATTGGAGACTGTCGCTTCCAATCTTTATTTTTTTATGTGATTGTGTTCTAGTCCTCAGTGCAGCAACACCTTGAGACGGTAGAGGAAGTGTTCTCCTGGTTGCACCTGCAAGGACTGAAGAGTGTTAAAACTAAGTGTTATTTCTTTCAGAACCCGGTGTAGGAGAATGGCTACATTTCAGACAATGAGTTAAAATTTATTTTCAATGGCAGTATGGCTTCTTTTTACCTTCTTCCAAAAGTCCACAAACATCTTGAAAATCCCACAGGCAGACCAGTCATTAGTGGTAATGAAAGTCTGACAGAACCCATCTCTAAGTCCATTGATTACTTTATTAAGCCTTTTCTGATGTCACTCCCAGCCTATCTTCAAGATACCACAGATGTGTTGAACAATATAGGTTCAGCTTCCTTTTTAGTCACCATGGATGTGGATTCTCTATACACCACCACTGAGCATGAACAAGGTTTGGCAGCCATGCACCATTTCTTGAGTACCCGGCCTGAAACTGAGATGCCTCCTACATAATTCATTGTCTCACTGACGGAATGGACTCTTAATCACAACATCTTTATCTTTCAGGACAGTATTTCTAAACAGGTCAAAGGATGTGCCATCGGAGCTACAGCCCTTCCTATGTTGGTTTGTACTTGGGTAAATGGGAAAATGACTTCATTTTGGATCCTTCTAATAACCATTTCTTTGACCGGATTATATGGTGGGGACGCAATATTGATGATGTTTGCCTGTTTTGGCCCGGCTCAGAAGATGAACTTATTTCCTTCCACCAATACCTTAACAACATTAACCCTAACATCAAACACCGACTCAGCAGATCTCTGCTATTTTCTGGTATTTGCCGGATGTTCACAGCAGGTTTTTCCAAGATGGCAGCACACCTCCACCAAGTAGTGGCCAAGCTGACCCCTCCAGGTAAAAAGGGAAAGACCCTTAAGAAACCACTGGCAGTGGCTTGGACAACAGAATGCAAGGCATGCTTCCATCAGCTCAGACAAGCTTTGAACTCAGCACTTATTCTAGCTCTAAGATGTTCAACCTGTGACTTTTTTTTAAATGCTTAAAAATATAAATTAATCTTTGGTAAAAAAAATATATATAAATAATTTAAATAATTTGATTTTAATCTATTTCTAGGTGACTTTTTGCAAACAATGTTTCAAAACATCCTTCTGTGGATGGCCTGTACATTGTGCACAATGTGAAATTGACAAAGGCATAGCAGCCCACCTGAGAAAGCACATGTGGTGAAGTGGCCTGTGTAAGTGGTGCAAGCTCAAACCAAAATTAGCTAGCTAGTCAAAGAAATCCAAAATGACGAGGTGGTTAGAATCAGGTTCGCTTTAAAGGAAAATGATGATCGTGATCTCCTAGAACCAGCAGAAGTAGTTCACAACCATAAAACAAAAAGTGAGGGGAAATAACAACAGTACTTAGCACTGGGATTTATTTACACAGGCACGGAAGATAAACCGATGCCATCATGTGTGGTATGCACTGAAGTTCTCTCGAAGGCAGCCTTAACCTCTTGAGAGGTTGGAAAAATAACGTTCCCAACGTAAACAGGCTATTTTTCAGGACCAGATAATAGAATATGCATATAATTGACAGCTTAGGATAGAAAACACTCTAAAGTTTCCAAAACTGTAAAAATATGGTCTGTGAGTATAACAGAACTGATATTGCAGGCGAAAGCCTGAGAAAAATCCAATCAGCAAGTGACTCTTATTTAGAAACCTCTGCGTTCCTATGCGTCCCTATTGAGCAGTGAAAGGGATATCAACCTGATTCCTTTTATATGGCTTCCCTAATGTGTCTAGTGTCACAAGACATAGTTTCAGGCTTTTATTTTGAAAAATGAGCGTGAGCGACAACATTGCGTAAGTAAGTGGTCACCTGGTGGCTCTCAGTGATTTGTGCGTAATAGACAAATGCGGCCATTGTTTCTCTCGCTCCTACTAAGAAGCCAACTGACCCGGTTGATATATTATCGAATAGATATTTGAAAAACACCTTGAGGATTGATTATAAAAAAAGGATCTAATTTTCTAATTTAATTTATCTAATCTTATGGATCTAATTTGGAATATTTTTCGGCGTTGTCGATTTCTCAGCCAAACGTGAAGAACAAACAGCTATTTCGGCTACAAAAATAATCTTTATGGAAAAAAGGAACATTTGCTATCTAACTCGGAGTCTCGTGAGTGAAAACATTTGAAGCTCATCAAAGGTAAACGATTTAATTTGATTGCTTTTCTGATTTTCGTGACCAAGCTGCCTGCTGCTAGCTAGGCATAATGCTATGCTAGGCAATCGATAAACTTACACAAATGCTTGTCTTGCTTTGGCTGTAAAGCATCATTTCAAAATCTGAGATGACAGGGTGATTAATAAAAGGCTAAGCTGTGTTTCGCTATATTTCACTTGTGATTTCTAAAATATGAATATTTTCGAGTAATAATTATGTCCGTTGCATTATGCTAATTAGTGTCAGTTGATGACAATTCTCACGGATCCGTGAGCGGTAGTTCCAAGAGGTAAAAGCCGGCTAAGTTTTGTCGTCCCCTTGAGACTAAACATTGTGAATATATATCCAAGTCACTTTTTTGAAAACAAGCTCAGAGTTGTACTTTTTATGGCTGCAGGGGCAGTATTGAGTAGCTTGGATGAAAAGGTGCCCATTGTAAATGGCCAGCTCCTCAGTCTCAGTTGCTAATATATGCATATTATTAGTAGTATTGGATAGGAAACACTCTAAAGTTTCCAAAACTGTCAAAATATTGTCTGTGAGTATAACAGAACTGATATTGCAGGCGAAACCCTGAGGAAAATCAAAGCAGGAAGTGGCTTCTATTTTGAAAACTCCATGTTCCATAGCCTCCCTTTGCTCCATTTAAAGGGATATGAACCAGATTCCTTTTCCTATCGCTTCCTCATGGTGTCAACAGTCTTTAGACATAGTTTCAGGCTTTATTTTGAAAAATGTGCCAGAACGATAACATTGCGTCAAGTGGTCACATGAGTTTTGCTCACGCAATAGAGTTTGGATAGGTATTGCTTTTCCCTCTCCTACTGTGAAAGACATTTGCAGTTGATATATTATCGATTATATATTTTTAAAACAACCTGAGCATTGATTGTAAAAAACGTTTGACATGTTTCTGTGAACATTATGGAAACTATTTGGAATTTGTCTGCGTTGTCGTGACCGCTCTTTCCTGTGGATTTCTGAACATAACGCGACAAACAAACAGAGGTATTTTGGATCTAAAAATAATCTTTATGGAACAAAATGAACATTTGTTGTGTAACTGGGAGTCTCATGAGTGAAAACATCCGAAGATCAAAGGTAAACAATTTGATTGCTTTTCTGATTTTCGTGACTGAGCTACCTGATGTTTTATCGTGCGATCGATAAACTTACACAAACGCTTGGATTGCTTTCGCTGTAAAGCAGAATTTCAAAATCTGACACGACAGGTAGATTAACTTCTTCGATATAGGGGGCGCTCTTTTAATTCTTGGATAAAAAAAATGTTCCCGTTTTAAACAAGATATCTTGTCACGAAAAGATGCTCGACTATGCATATAATTGACAGCTTTGGAAAGAAAACACTCTGACGTTTCCAAAACTGCAAAGATATTATCTGTGAGTGCCACAGAACTGATGCTACAGGCGAAACCAAGATGAAATTTCAAACAGGAAATGCCCCAGATTTTGAAGGCGCTGTGTTCCAATGTCTCCTTATATGGCTGTGAATGCGCCAGGAATGAGCTTACACTTTCTGTCGTTTCCCCAAGGTGTCTGCAGCATTGTGACATATTTGTAGACATATCATTGGAAGATTGACCATAAGAGACTACATTTACCAGGTGCTCGCTTGGTGTCCTCCGTCGAAATTATTGTGTAATCTCCAGCTGCGTGTATTTTTCCATTTGCTTCCGAGGAGAAACCCAACTGCCACGAATGATTTATCATCGAATAGATATGTGAAAAACACCTTGAGATTTGATTCTAAACAACGTTTGCCATGTTTCTGTCGATATTATGGAGTTAATTTGGAAAAAAGTTTGGCGTTGTAATGACTGAATTTTCTTTTTTTTCTTCTTAGCCAAACGTGATGAACAAAACGGAGCGATTTCTCCTACACAAATAATCTTTTTGGAAAAACTGAACATTTGCTATCTAACTGAGTCTCCTCATTGAAAACATCCAAAGTTCATCAAAGGTAAATTATTTTATTTGAATGCTTTTCTTGTTTTTGTGAAAATGTTGCCTGCTGAATGCTAGGCTTAATGCTATGCTAGCTATCAATACTCTTACACAAATGCTTGTGTAGCTATGGTTGAAAAGCATATTTTGATAACTTTTGTTAACAAAAGGCTAAGCTTGTGAGTGAATATATTTCTTTCATTTCATTTGCGATTTTCATGAATAGTTAACGTTGCGTTATGGTAATGAGCTTGAGGCTATGATTACGCTCCCGGATACGGGATTGCTCGACGCAAGAAGTTAACAAAAGACTACACTGTGTTTTCCTATATTGCACTTGTGATTTCATGAATATAAATATTTATAGTACTATTTATTGTATGTAGCACTATGCTATTCAGCGGTTGTTGATGACACTTATCCCGATATCGGGATTGCAGCCATAACAAGTTAAGAGTAGAAAGAACTTTATGTTATATGCATCAAATGGCAGCGATAACTCAACTCAAAAGCAGTGGAGGCAGAAGGATGTTTAGACATTGTTTGCAAAAAGTCGCCTCGCTTCGCGTTCTTAGGAAACTATGCAGTATTTTGTTTTTTTATGGATTATTTCTTACATTGTTACCCCAGGAAATCTTAAGTCTTATTACATACAGTTGAGAAGAACTTTTGGATATAAGAGCAACGTCAATTTACCAACATTACGACCAGGAATACGACTTTCCCGAAGCGGATCCTCTGTTCGGGCCACCACCCAGGACAATGGATCTGATCCTGGTAGCCGACCCAAAACAACGACACCGCAGAAGGGGCAGACGGAGCGGCCTTCTGGTCATGCTCCGTAGACGTGCTCATCTCTCACCGCTCCCGAGTATACTACTCGCCAATGTCCAGTCTCTTGACAACAAGGTAGATTAAATTCGAGCAAGGGTTGCCTTCCAGAGAGACATCAGAGATTGTAACATTCTATGTTTCACGGAAACATGGCTCTCTCGGATTATGTTGTCGGAATGAGTTCCACCGCCGGTCTTCTCCATGCAATGCTCCGACAGAGAACACCTCTCTGGGAAGAGGAAGGGTGGAGGTGTATGCTTTAAGATTAACAACTCATGGTATAATCATATCAACTTACAGGAACTCAAAACCTTCTGCTCACACAACCTAGAATTCCTTACAATCAAATGCCGGCCATTTTAACTACCAAGAGAATTCTTGTCAGTTATAGTTACAGCTGGGTACATTCCCCCTCAAGCGAACACCAAGACGGCCCTCAAGGAACTTCACTGGACTCTACTTAAACTGGAAACTATATATCCGTAGGCTGCATTTATCGTAGCTGGGGATTTTAATAAAGCAAATTTGAGAACAAGGCTGCCTAAATTTATCAGCATATTAATTGCATGACTCACAGGGATAATACTCTTGACCACTGCTACTCTAACTTCTGCGACGCATACAAAGCCCTCCCCCGCCCTCCCTTCAGCAAATTTGACCACGATGTCATCTTGCTCGTTCCATCTTATAGGCGAAAACTCTAACAGGATGTAGGCAATCAAAAAGGCAATCAAAGGCAATCAAAAAGCAAAATGCTTGTACAAGGACAAGGTGGAGTCGCAATTCAATGGCTCAGACACTAGAAGTATGTGGCAGGGTCTACAGGACTACAAAAACAAAAACAGCCACGTCATGGACACCGACGTCACGCTTCCAGATAAACAAAACACTTTCTTTGCCCGCTTTGAGGATAATTCAGTGCCACCGTTGCGGCTCTCTAACAAAGACTGCATCCCCCCCTCTCTGTGGCTGACGTGAGTAAATCATTTAAACTTGTTAAGCCTCGCATGGCTGCTGGCCCAGACGGCATCACTAGCCGGATCCTCAGACATACGCAGAGCAGCTGGCTGGTGTGTTGACGGACTTATTCAATTGCTCCCTATCCCAGTCTGTTGTCCCCACATGCTTCAAATGGCTACCATTGTTCTTGGACCCAAGAAGGCAAAGATAACTGAACTAAATTACTACCGCCCCGTAGCACTCACTTCTGTCATCATGAAGTGCTTTGAGAGGCTAGTCAAGAATCATATCACCGCGGCCACACTAGACCCACTTCAGTTTGCATACCGCTCCAACAGGTCCATAGATCATGCAATCGTCATCACACTGCACACTGCCCTATCCCATCTGGCCAAAAACAATACCTATGTAAGACTGCTGTTCATTGACTAAAGCTCAGCATTCAACACCATAGTACCCTCCAAGCTCATCATCAAGCTGGAATCCCTGGGTCTCAACCCCGCCCTGTACAACTGGGTCCTGGTGGTGAAGGTAGAAAACAACACCTCCACTTCACTGACCTCAACACTGGGGCTCCACAAGGGTGTGAGCTCAGCCCTCTCCTGTACTCCCTGTTCACCCATGACTGCGTGGCCATGCACGCCTCCAACTCAATCATCAAGTTTGCAGACGACACAACCGTAGTGGGCCTGATCACCAACAATGACGAGATAGCCTACAGGGAGGAGGTGAGGGCACTTGGAGTGTGGTGTCAGGAAAACAACCTCACTCAACGTCAACAAATCAAAGGAGATGATCGTGGACTTCAGAAAACAACAGAGGGACCATCCTATCCACATCGAAGGGACCGCAGTGGAGAAGTTCCTGGGCGTACACATCACAGAAATGATCCACCCACATAGACAGTGTGGTGAAGAAGGCACAACAACACTTCTTCAACCTCAGGAGGCTGATGAAATTTGGCATGTCACCCAAAACCCTGACAAACTTACACAGATGCACAATCAAGAGCATCCTGTTTGGCTGAATCACAGCCTGGAATGGCATCTGCACCACCCTCAACGCAAGGCTCTCCAGAGGGTAGTGCAGTCTGCACAACGCATCAGTGGGGGCAAACTACCTGCCCTCCATGACACCAACAGCACCCAATGTCACAGGAAGGCCAAATAGATCATCGGCATTTGCGCAAAACTGAAAGCACAATACGCCACATTTAACCATGGAAAGAGGTCTGGAAATATGGCTTATTATAAACGGTGTAGTTATTCCCTCCGCAAGGCAATCAAACAAGTGAAATGCCAGTACAGGGACAAGGGAGGCTGCTGCCTACACTGAGACCCAATCACTGGATACTTTAATAAATGGATCACTAGTCACTTTAAACAATGCTACTTTAAATAATGTTTACATGTCTTACATGGCACAGGGCGAGACCCAGATTCAGACAGGGGAGGCAGATGGCTCGAGTCTCTGATTTTTAATAGTATCCAAGGGGCAGGCAAGAGTGGTCATGGACAGGCAAAAGATCATAAGGTCAGAGTACAGGAGGTACAGAGTGGCATGCAGGCTCGAGGTCAGGGCAGGCAGTATTGTCAGGCAGGTTCAGAGTCAATGCAGGCAAGGGTCAAAACCGGGAGGACTAGCAAAAACAGAGAAAAGGAAAAAGCAGGCGCACGAGTAACACGCTGGTTGACTTGACAAAACAAGACAAACTGGCACAGACAGAAATCACAGGTATAAATACCCAGGGAATAATGGGGAAGATGGGTGACACCTGGAGGGGGTGGAGACAAGCACAAGGACAGGTGAAGCAGATCAGGGTGTGACAACATTACTCATATCACATGTATATACTGTATTTTATACCATCTACTGCACCTTGCCTGTGCTGTTCTGCCATCGCTCAGCCATGTACTTATATATAAATATTTTCATTCACCCCTTTAGATTTGTGTGTATTAGCTAGTTGTTGGAGAATTGTTAGATTACCTGTTAGATATTACTGCACTGTCGGAACTAGAAGCACAAGCATTTCGCGACACTCACATTAACATCTGCTAACCATGTGTATGTGACCAATAAAATGGTATTTTATTTGGCATCCTACCGAGGAGCTGACTTACAAGCGACTTACAGCTGTAATCGCAGCAAAAGGTGGCGCTACAAAGTATTAACTTAAGGGGGCTGAATAATTTTGCACGCCCAATGTTTCAGTTTTTGAATTGTTAAAAAAGTTTGAAATATCCAATAAATGTCGTTCCACTTCATGATTGTGTCCCACTTGTTGTTGATTCTTCACAAAAAAATACAGTTTTATATCTTTATGTTTGAAGCCTGAAATGTGGCAAAAGGTCGCAAAGTTCAAGGGGGCCGAATACTTTCGCAAGGCACTGTATATCTTAAGACCATGCTTCTCTCAATTACGAGAGGGCTAAGGTTTGAGTAGAGACCAAGCTTACCTCAATTACGAGAGGGCTAAGGTTTGAGCCCATTGCTAAATTCTTAACCATAACACGTGGTTAAACTCAGACGATCTAACCGACAGAATAAGAGCAAATCTTTGATACTTATTACTAGTCTGCAGCTATGAATTCTGTATCATTGAACGCGAAGACCGACAACCGCCGAAACATCTATTCTATAACAACATTGCTGAATGTTACTCTGAACTATTCTTTCTAACCACGACAGAGAGAGGGCGGACAAACTCTCCAACCGAAACAAATTTTCCAACAGAGATCAAGACGACACACTGGGCGTAAATATATATATATATTGATTGCAATTATTCCTAAATGTGTTAGCGTTCATGTGCAAAGGGTTAGCATTTCAATTGTTATAATTATCAACTTTGTAGTGTCTTTTATCTTAGTCGACCCCCACTTCCCTTTTGTCCACCAAGCCGCCATGCCGGTTTAGCCCACTAGGGCACATTCCCCTTTCATTTCCTTGTAACCATATCTACTTGTTTGTTTGCATTTCTGTGATTATTTAGGTAGTTAATAAATAAATGATTTAAGACAATTGATGTATGGATGACTCATAGTGAAGACTGGGTTCGTGCAGATAACCAACAATTTACGACGTTTGGAATGAGACTAACGTGTGGTAAAGAATAATTCAACAGTGTCACACCCTGACCTTAGAGATCCTTTATATTCTCTATTTGGTAGGTCAGGGTGCGACTAGGGTGGGAATTCTGTTTATATATCTTTGTTGGCCGAGTATGGTTCCCAATCATACTTAGGCAGCCCTTTTTCCCACCTTCTATTGTGGGATCTTGTCTTTGTGTGTTGCATGTGTTGCACTCCTAGCTTTACGTTCGTTTAGTTTTTTTTTTTGTGTTTTTTTTTGGTACATTTAAAATGAAAGAAAATGTACGCCTAGCACGCTGCATCTTGGTCTTCATTTAACGACGGACATTACAATCAGATATTAAAATATCTGAAAGTTATATTAGGAAAATTATAACTTTGTATTTTGAATATTTTCCTTGGTGCCCCGACTTCCTAGTTAATTACAGTTACATGATTAAGTTAGTTTAGTTCACGTAATAATAAGATAATTATTGATAAAAATAAATCTTCAGTTTAATGATGTCGAAAACATGACAAAGGATACGAGAACGTCGCTTCAAACCTGCTGGTCTATGTAAGGTATGAACACAACTTAGATACATGAGGACTTTCTCTTTTGTAAATAGTTACCCACACTTAACTGCCTAGGCAATTTTTGACATTCTGAACAGTTTCATAGTCTCAAATGGTTTTGATTATTCAAAATGTGTGTCTGTGAGCACTGATGGTGCTTCTGCACCTGTCGACACATTGGGGTTGTCACACGTGTGAAAGCAGTAGCCCCGCAAGCAACATCTGCAATGCATGATGCACAGGGAGGTCTTGGTGGCAAAGAAAATGCTTGCAGATCTAAAGACGGTGTCTGTTTTTGAAACACTGAAGTACGACGGCTTTCATGGGGAAAGGTACTCACTTGCCTTTTCGAATTACAATATGAAGTGAGAGTCTTTTTCCTTGACTCAGCGTGAACTTTCAGATCCAAACTGGATTTTTATCCTTAGTCACTTAAATGTTCTTAATCTCGGGCTCCAAGGAAAAGCAGTAAATGTTGTGCAGAGCAAGATAGAAGCCATCATTAAGAAATTGGAGATCTGATCCAGATGACTTGATCAGTCAAGCTAGAACTTGTTTGAAAACCTATCAGAATTTCCAGTAAAGGAAGAAATGCAGCTCCCCCCAACACCGTGACCAGCAACATCCGAGAACACCTGCAAGGTTGGAAAACACAGATGCGAGAATACTTTTCCGTACCTGATGTGTAATGCAACTGGATCGAGAACCCCTTCACCAGCCATGAAGATGAAGTCCTTGCAGACTACGAGAGAGCAAGACAGCCTGGTGGAACTGTCGTGTGACAGTGCTCTAACAGCTTTTTCCTCTGAACTAACTAACTTTTGGCTTGGAGTATCCTGAACTGTCCAACGGATCAGTGCTGTTTCTGATGCCTTGCCCGACAACCTACCTCTGTGAAACTGTTTTTCGGTGCTTGTGGCATTAAAGACCAAATATAGGAATAGACTGGATGTTGAACCAGATTGCGACTGCCTGGAGGCTGACATCCAGCATTTGACAGATGAGAAACAACACCCGCACTCTCATTAGGTAAGTCCATTTTTATATGTTTTTAGTGGGTCTAGTTCTGCAGAAGCTAAAGTGTGATGTGTGTGAGACAAACATATCACACAAGTCAGTTATACTTAAACAATCTTTATTAGTGAGAGCTCTGCAATAGCGATGGCTGGTCGACGAACCACCCTCAGATGATTCGTTGAGAGCCCCGACACAAAGGGTACAAAATTATTTTATAGCAAACATATACACCCGTAGTCTACATGACAAACAGATGTGGGGAATGGGTCACAAGGTGAGACTTGATAAATGAGAAAGGAGTATCACCCAGCCAGATAGCATTTGCTATGAAGACTTCTTATGAAGACTGCCCATACAACAAGTCTCCGATCTCGTCCTTGGTACTTCATATTACAGAAATACCAACTCATTCTATGGCATAAGTCAATTGTCAACTCCAGATACCCCTATCTCAAGTAAAACCCATGTCCTTGACCACACGCCTAGACGAGCTCACTGAGGGGAGTGAGCCTCTAAGTCATACACTATCCCAGGATAGGTGCAATATCAGAGATGACGTACAAGGGTGCCAGACACTACTCCACAAATCCTGTCTCAGACCTTATCTCCCCCAAAGCCAAAGGAGGGAGTGACAAGTAATTGGTTCCCCATTAATAACTCCATCCCTTAATGTTCCCTCCTGTCCCCTTTTCTTTCTGATATTCTGCATATTAACAGGGACATGTGATAGACAAGCCTGACTTCTCCCCTCTCTGGACCCCAGGTGACTGAGGCCCATATTTTATTTTATTTAACCTTTATTTAACCATATGAGTGAGACCATCCGAACGGATATATTCTAATAACAAGAGTTCAACAGTTTTAATCAGTAATAATAACAGTAATAATTAAGCATATAAGACATCTTAATTATCTATGTTACTGAGCTAATTCTGATTCTCCCGCAACAGTGCGTCTGTCTGTGGCGCTGAATGGGAAAGCTTGTCCAACTGTCGGCCATTTGGCTTTATTCTTCTGGCACTTGTCTTTTGTTAGGTATCAACGAAACAGCAGCCTTTTTTGGAGGGGGAAGATTTTACTTGACTGTCATATGTGGTTGTCTACCTTAGAAAAAATGCACTGACTAAGTCCGATAAAAGTGTATGCTAAATTGGCAAAAATGTAAATAACTACTCACTGTAATAACGCACTGTACTGACAGTTGTTAATTTGACTCCCTGCTTTGATTTATGGTAAATTGTTTGTCTACCTGTTTATTTTGTCCCCAATTCCCCAGGGACTTCCACGGCTGGGTGTTCTTAGGTGGGAAGTATTTAGTTAGCTTCCACATTCTAATTATCACAGGTGTGCCATTTTACAGACTGTGAATTGATATTCATATTACATAGTCTGCATGCTATTCTCCTAGAAGTGTTTTACAGGACATGTAGACTTCGGGGGTCTCCGGAGAATCATATACTTTCCGAACTTCCTCCAAGAACTCCTACACACTGAGGCAGACAACGGACTGTTGCTACTACACCGCCATAGCCCAGGCAACTGCCCTCCCGGACATCAGCATTATAATGTACTCTATCTGCGAGTGGTCCAAGGGGAACGAAGAAGGCTGCAGCTCGAAAATGAGGGAGCACTGGGAGAGAAAAGCTCGGGCAGGTTCCGGAATCTCCAGCATAACGCTCCAGATGAGGTAAGCAGTTCTCGGGACATTGGGGTAGGCTGCCCAGCGGGGAATCCGTGGAATTGCTCCAGCAATGTATCGAACGCCTGGTCATGGTGTTCTGCCAGGGTATGGAGTCCCTCCATAAGATGTTGCAGTAACTCATTGTGTCTTAAAATGGTGGCTCCTTGCAGGGAGACAGCATTGTGGAGCTGGTCTGAGTCTGTTGGGTCAGTCATGGCCAGTTCGTACTATCATAACTCAAGGTAAGACCCAGGTGCCGGCAGCTAGAGTCACACATGTTTATTGACCCAAACAAGCTGCAGGCAAAAAACAGGCTTGGGGTTAGGGCAGACAGAATGGTCAGAACCGGGGAAACTTGGAAACAGAACTTGAGAAGGGAAAACACGCTGGTAAGACCTGACAAGATGACCTGGCAACAGACAAACCAGAGAACACAGGTATAAATACACTGGGGATAATGAGGAAGATTTGCGACACCTGGAGGGGGGTGGAGACGAGCACGAAGACAGTTGAAACTGATCAGGGTGTGACAACTTCTTATTATCTCTTGCCTTGCTGCTAATTCATTGTCTGTGCCCTCTAAGCCGTAGTTCCAGCCAGTGATTCTATTCAAGTTGTGGTGACCTGTTTTATACATTTTATTTATTGCCTCTTATCTGTAATAAACCTTGTTGCTTTGGTACACTCTGTCATTTATTTGACAGACCTGTTTTTTACTTATTCAGAGGACTTTGACAAAGGGAAAACAAAAAGGTGGCGTAGCACAGTTTACATCAGTTTACAGTTAAATCTTCAGGAACGATAGCATATGCCACAAAGACATGAAACAATTCAAACAATAACCAAATGTAAAAACGTACACTCGCTCCGCTAGTCAAGAACATACACACAATACACATTCTCCAGGAATTCTACCACCAGCTACTAGTAGGTTACTTCGGAAATTCTTGGACTCATCTTCTTCAATTTAATTTGCCTCCACACTTCAACACACGCACACACACAAGGTTTGGACAATCTCACCAGAATCCCTGGAGTCGACGGGCCATGTCGACTCCCGGTGAATGTTGTGTTGCTCCTTGTGGACGTTTTCTGTATGACATCAAATCAAATCAAATGTTATTTGTCTCATACACATGGTTAGCAGATGTTAATGCGAGTGTAGTGAAATGCTTGTGCTTCTAGTTCCGACAATGCAGTAATAACCAACGAGTAATCTAACCTAACAATTTCACAACTACCTTATACACACAAGTGTAAAGGGTACATAAAAATATATGACTGAGTGATGGTACAGAACGGCATAGGCAAGATGCAGTAGATGGTATCGAGTACAGTATATACATATGAGATGAGTAATGTAGGGTATGTAAACATATAAAAGTGGCATTGTTTAAAGTCGCTAGTGATACATGTATTACATAAAGATGGCAAGAGTACAGTATATACATATGACATGAGCAATGTAGGGTATGTAAACATTATATTAAGTGGCATTGTTTAAAGTGGCTAGTGATACATTTTTTACATCAATTTTTCCATTATTAAGTGGCTGGAGTTGAGTCAGTATGTTAGCAGCAGCCACTCAATGTTAGTGGTGGCTGTTTAACAGTCTGATGGCCTTGAGATAGAAGCTGTTTTTCAGTCTCTCTGTCCCTGCTTTGATGCACCTGTACTGACCTCGCCTTCTGGATGATAGTGGGGTGAACAGGCAGTCGCTCGGGTGGTTGTTGTCCTTGATGATCTTTATGGCCTTTCTGTGACATCGGGTGGTGTAGGTGTCCTGGAGGGCAGGTAGTTTGCCCCCGGTGATGCGTTGTGCAGACCTCACTACCGTCTGGAGAGCCTTACGGTTGTGGGCGGAGCAGTTGCCATACCAGGCGGTGATACAGCCCGACAGGATGCTCTTGATTGTGCATCTGTAAAAGTTTGTGTGCTTTTGGTGACAAGCCAAATTTCTTCAGCCTCCTGAGGTTGAAGATGCGCTGCTGCGCCTTCTTCACCACGCTGTCTGTGTGGGTGGACCAATTCAGTTTGTCCGTGATGTGTACCCCGAGGAACTTAACTTACTACCCTCTCCACTACTGTCCCGTCGATGTGGATAGGGGGGTGCTCCCTCTGCTGTTTCCTGAAGTCCACGATCATCTCCTTTGTTTTTGTTGATGTTGAGTGTGAGGTTATTTTCCTGACACCACCGTCTCCTCGTTGTTGGTAATCAAGCCTACCACTGTAGTGTCGTCTGCAAACTTGATGATTGAGTTGGAGGCGTGCATGGCCACGCAGTCGTGGGTGAACAGGGAGTACAGGAGAGGGCTGAGAACACACCCTTGTGGGGCCCCAGTGTTGAGGATCTGTGGGGTGGAGATGTTGTTACCTACCCTCACCACCTGGGGGCGGCCCGTCAGAAAGTTTAGGACCCAGTCGCACAGGGAGGGGTCGAGACCCAGGGTCTCAAGCTTAATGACGAGTTTGGAGGGTACTATGGTGTTAAATGTTGATCTGTAGTCGATGAACAGCATTCTCACATAAGTATTCCTCTTGTCCAGATGGGTTAGGGCAGTGTGGTTGCGATTGTGTCGTCTGTGGACCTATTGGGGCGGTAATATCATTCTGTTTTTATATAATTCTGTTTGATTATTTCGGTATTGCTGATTCAACTTGTTAGCCAGGGTTCGTGAAGATAACCAAGAATTCTACGATGTTCAGATGAGACTGAAATAAGGTGACGGTTAATATTGACTGCAATTGATGTAAAAGATTACTAGGTCTTTAAGAGTTTATTCAGAAGATAACAGCTCTATAAAAATTATTGTGTGGTGCTCCGACTTTCTAGTTAATTATCTACCTGATTAGCTTAATCAGGTAATATTAATTACAAAAAGTTATTTTATAGAATAGCATGTCATATCACTTAATCCGGCATAGCCAAAGACACGACAGTGTGATAGAACCAAAGCTTGAATCACCTGATTCAGAATGCTGGATATTACGTACTCAGAAAATGTTCTTGTTATAGTAATGACCTTACCAATTTTATTTACAATGTTATTTATATGTTCAGACAAGGATAAAGCTGTGTCCAACATGACGCCAAGTACTCTGGATAGATAGCTTTCCATCCAGGATAGAGCAGCAGACAACATTAGTGGGAAAAATGCTAAAACTGACCCAAGATCAGCGTCTATGGGCAATTGCACTCTACACCTGTATGTGCAGGGGCCATCAAATCCAAAATGTCTGCTCGTTTCCCTCTCTCTTTGCTAGGCTACTGATCAGTTGCTTTGTGTTGGCTCGCTAGAGTCCACATACCGTGTCTAATCAGCAATTCCAAGTTCGGATTCCAAGTTCTAAATAGGTTGCTGGCAAAAAAGGCAAGGAAGGAAACCAGTGGGTATTAATGGACTCATCAGGATCATGGAATCTGGGCGTAGTGTCTTAACTCATCCAGTTTAGCAACCATGTAATGTTCAATACCATTGGATTATTTTCGTACCAAAAACTAATGTCAATGGCACTACATTCCCTGTATAGTGCACTACTTTTGACCAGATCCATATTAGCCCTGGTCAATGTAGTGCACCCTATATAGGGAAAGGGGTGCCATTTGGGACTCATCCAATGTCCCATGTTTAGCATGTCTACAAATAACTTCAAACCAATTTGTCAGTCAACAATAGCTATTTAAGAGATGATTTGGGCAAGAAATGCCAGAGATGCTAAATGGGGGACACTGACTTACATTGGGTTTTGGCCCAAAAATGCTAACATATGCAGTTGGTGGCATCAATAAACAAAGTGCGGATTGTAGTCTCCTCACTGATGATTTGAAGAAAAGTCTGAAACCGATGCATTACCACAGATACTACAGTGGAAGTGCTGCTTTAAATAAATTGTACAGATCGGAAAACAAACTGAGTTAGAAACCATAATGGAAAAATATGAGATGAATTTAAATATGTGTAACAGAGTATAGATTGTACCGTATTCTCACTCCACAGCTTGAAATGTTGGTATCTTTTCTTTGGTGCAACTGGTTTGTACGTTGTCAAGCAGGGTGGTCACGTCTGTTGGCAAGCAGACAATCACTAGTTCGAGCCGTGGTACGGACAGGGACAGTGACAGTGAAGGATGTGATCCTGATAGCAAGCACGGTGACACCTGTTACATAAGGTCACTATAACAGATAGTGGCAGTGTAATCTATGGGGAGGTAATGTGCCAATCACAGCCGTGGAAAGGAATCTCATTAGCAGAGTGACTTAGTGCTACTTACAGGATCATTTGGTGGATAGTATTACATGCATTTGAGGACATGGTCATGGAGTGGAGAACTTTGTCAATCTTGCCAATGCTTCACATAAGGCTGTCTTCTACCATATCGTTATTCAACTGCATAGGTGCATGAGTTTGAAAATAAAAATAATAATAATCACCTTTACGATAAAGTATTGTATGCATCTATCATCGTATTTGCAGATTTAATGTAAGATAGCATACTGTTCCTAATTTGATGAGTAGATTGTATAGTCATAAGTTATACAACTGACTCACTGTTTGCAAAAAATACCATTCTGCTTTTCTTCTTTCTTTATACACATCCGAATCAAAAAAAAATGATCACATACACATGGTTAGCAGATGTTATTGCGAGTGTAGCAGCCACAGCTAGAGGGACATTTTTAAGGAGGATCCGAGAAAAATATTTCCTTTTACATACACATTTCATGCAATTCTACGACACATTACTCTCCATAACTGGAGACAATAGCAGAATTTTTAATTCCACAAAAATGACATGGTAGGCTACTCTGCTGAGACTGACATACTGAGATAAATAAAAAATGACCTGGTTTTGAATGCAACAAGCTATTCGAGGCCTATGAAAAAGGGGAAACACATAATGTAGGCAATGACGTCCATCTAGCCTGGAGGAGGAAAATGCCGTGTCCGAATACTCATACTAGCATACTACATACTTAAATTGTATACTATGTACTTGCAATACTGGGGTGGACAACATTATATATATTTTTTTTTATCCATTCGGATAAATGCTCCAAACAGCCTACCAGACCGCTCGGAGGCGTCCGCATAGTCCTAAAGCGCACTGTTGCCTCGTTATGTATCACATTCCAATGATAAAACTGGGGGACAAAAATGCCATTTTAGAATGTGGGGGGAGGGTATGTCCCGTCCCCAGTGAAAGTTGCACCCTTGCACAATACTATTTAGCACATAGCATTTAGTAAAGAGTCGCCTATGCAGTAAGCAACAACCGCAATGCAGTAGTGAGGGCAGGTGGATTTTTCCAAAGTGCAGTAACTTACATAAATTAAATCAAATAGCTTAGTACACACACCAAAACCTCAAATGTTCAAATCAAAAGGTGCTTTGCAAATTCAGAACCGCTGGAAAGCAACACAATAATCAAAACCACTGATCAGAATGACTTAAGGTTTGATCCATAAATTAAATCATGAAATAGGTAGCCTAGCCTACAAAACTAAAATAATCCATGTGTTCAAATCAAATGATTAACATGACATCAATAATGCAGCCACATCCTGAGTCCTTGGTGCCGACACATTCAGAAATCAAAATATGGTTAATTATTTAGTTTAAAAGCTCTGACGAAGGCCAAGAGAACAATAAACACAAATCCACTTTGTTTTTTTTACAGAGAACTTTCATTTTCAAAGAAAGATGTATCCTACGATGAAATACTTGTGATCATTTTAAGGAGAACAAAAACTACTCAGCCTATATTTAAACACCACCACAGAAGCTTCGCTATTTGGCATCTTCCCATTTAAGTAGCCTAGTTTTGTTGTTTCCCTACTTGAAGAGAACTTCTATAGGGCCTATAACTCACAGCCCATCTCTTCCAATGCACTGTGGAAAAGTGTGCATAGAATTCTACTAGATGAAGAGCCGAAATAAGTATAACATCCCGGCATTTAAACCATATTCGATTTTCAAACCATAAAACATAACGTTTTCGCATACTGAGTTTGCAGTATGCATCTCTATATCTAATTGATCAGCTGTGGTGAAAGCCAGAATCAATATGACATCCGGGCATTTAAAGTATCTTTCTTTGTCTCTGCTCTTTTCAGCCTGATCTCATAGACTAGACATAGTAAACATCAATCCGGGACAGTGAAATTAGTATGACATTTTATGTTTGGTTGGGGCGGATGTGTAGGCGTATAACGCAAACTTCCAGCAACCCAAAGGTTGCATGTTTAAATCTCATCACGGACAGCTTGAGCTTTTTTAGCTAATTAGCAACTTTGCAACTACATATTACTTTTTAGCTACTTTGCAACTATTTAGTATGTTAGTTAACCCTTTCACTAACCCTAAATCTTAACACTAACCTTACTCCTAACCCTAAACCCTAACCCAGCTAATGTTCCCCACCCAGCTAACGTTAGCCACAACAAGTTGGAATTCGTAACATATCATACAAACGGGATGGTAGACATCCACAAATTAATGCATAGCATACAAAATGGAACATATCATACTAATTGGATTTTCCTGGATTTACCTTTACTTTCTGTCTACCCCTGAGTCCAGGTTGCTCTTTTGTGTTTTTCCAGAAATTTTCATGAGCCTATTTTTGATGATTTTCTCTGACAGCTGCAAATCAACCAACCACTATTTGATTTGCTGTGCGTGCTGCTAACACGCCCTGGTCTAAGTATTTTGTGTTTTTCTTCATGTATTGGGTCAGGCCAGGGTGTGGCATGGGGGTTTTGTATTGTGGTGTGTTTTGTCTTGGGGTTTTGGTGTGTATGTATTGGGATTGTAGCTAGTGGGGTTATCTAGCAAGGTCTATGGCTGTCTGGAGTGGTTCTCAATCAGAGGCAGGTGTTTATCGTTGTCTCTGATTGGGAACCATATTTAGGCAGCCATATTCTTTGAGTTTGTCGTGGGTGATTGTTCCTTGTTCCTGCCGTTGTTAGTTTTCACAAGTATAGGCTGTTTCGGGTTTCGTTCATTACGTTCTTTGTTTTGTAGTGTTTGTGTTAATTCGTGTTTACGTTGTTCATTAAACATGGATCGCAATCTACACGCTGCATTTTGGTCCGACTCTCCTTCACACCTAGAAAACCGTAACAGCTGCACTAATTCCATACTTCCCGACTGTAGGTTATGCCCTGGCCTTCTGGTTTAAAACAATCCACAGCTATTTTTTTAAAGAAGCTAATGATCCTCTGTGACTAAATCATGTTCTCTGGTGTAGTGTTATTAAGGATTTCATTTATTTTGGTATAGACAGGAGTAATTGGAAAATTTAAGCAAGTTCAATTTCCTTAAGGGGAAGCTTAGCTCGTATGATCATCCTGATCTTGCGAACTTTCGCTACATGGACTCGTAGAATGTAAGCTTGCGAGATCGGGGTGGCCATAGGAGGCTATGTATTTGTACCTTCTTATCCATGATCATTATTTTGAAAACAACTTTCCACTCCCCATATATTGCTTTTACCTTTTTCTATAGACATTATTCCAGTGAGAATGACTCATTAATTAACATACAATCATAGGGTGACAGGTACCCTAGCGGTTAAGAATGTTGGGTCAGTAACTGAAAGGTCATTGCTTCAAATCCCCGAGCCGACTAGGTGAAAAATGTGTCTGCGCCCTTGAGCAAGGCACTTAACCCTAATGGCTCCTGTAAGTCGCTCTGGATAAGAACATCTATAAAATGACTCAAGTGTAAATCTAATCACAGAAGCACGTGGAACAGATTGACATCCATATGGTTGTTGCCATAAATTGTGAAGGCAGGAAATTCTATATGTGAATGGATGCATTGTGAGACAGTCTACAGCTTTCATGTATGGAACAGTTGGGGTGTATCATAATGTGAGCAGATGTTCTTTGAGGTACTCAGTGAGCTCCTGTGTTTATTGGCAATAATGGTTGAGCATTCTACCTCAACGTAAATAGTATGGGTGGTTGCTGAGCAGTTGCCATACCAGGTGATGATACAACTGGTTAGGATGCTCTCGATGGTGCAGCTGTAGAACTTTTTGAAGATCTGGGGACCCATGACAAATCTTTTCAGTCCCCTGAGGGGGAAAAGCTGTTCTCGTGCCCTCTTCACGACTGTCTTGGTGTGTTTGGAACATGATAGTTTGTTGGTGATGTGGACACCAAGGAACTTGAAACTCTCGACCTGCTCCACTACAGCCCCATTGATGTTAATGGGGGCCTGTTCAACACTCCTTTTCCCGTAGTCCACAATCATCTCCATTGTCTTGCTCACATTGAGGTAGAGGTTGTTGTCCTGGCACCACACTGTCAGGTCTCTGACCTTCTCCCTATATGCTGTCTCATTGTTGTCGTTGATTACGCTTGTTGTGTCATCAACAAACTTAATGATGGTGTTTGAGTCATGCTTTGCCATGCAGTCGTGGGTGAACAGGGAGTACAGGAGGGAACTAAGCACGCACCCCTGAGAGGCCCCGGTGTTGAGGATCAGCGTGCCAGATGTGTTGTTGCCTATCCTTACCACCTGGGGGCGGTACATCAGGATTTCCAGGATCCAGTTCCAGAGGGAGGTGTTTAGTCCAACGGTCCTTAGCTTAGTGATTACATTTGTGGGCCCTATGGTGTTGAATGCTGAGCTGTGGTCAATGAACAGCATTCTTACACAAATGTTCCTTTTGTCCATGTGGGAAAGGGCAGAGTGGAGTGCGATTTAAGCTTGCATCATCTGTGGATCTGTTGGGGCGGTATGTGAATTGAGTGGGTCTAGGGTTTCCGGGATGATGGTGTTGATGTGAGCCATGACCAACCTTTCAAAGCACTTCATGGCTACCGACGTGAGTGCTACTGGGTGGTAGTCATTTAGTCAGGTTACCTTGACATTCTTAGGCACAGGGACTTTGGTGGTCTGCTTGAAACATGTGGGTATTACAGACTCAGAGGTTGAAAATGTCAGTGAAGACACTTGCCAGTTGGTCAGCGCATGCTCTGAGTACACGCCGCCCTAGTAATCCGTCTGTTAAAAATGATGATGCAACAAGATTTTAATACCACTTTGTTACTTGGGTAATTTACACCGTTACTTCACAGGCATGACAGCAATTTAACGCAAAGTGAGAACCAGATCATCCACCTCTACGCCTGCACCTCAAGCTCAAGTTCACGCACACAACTGTAAACTTTTTAAGGCATTTTGCAATGGAAATTGGAAATTCACATTTATTATTGGACAAGTCCAGGTAGTCCCTCCCTCTTTCAGTATGTTTGCTTCCATTTGGTGACAAATAAACATGACTCAGGTCAAGGCCCTGTCTTACCCCTAGGGGGAGTGCCTCGGCACCCCATGTCAGCAGATCAAACGGGTCTTCATGCCAAGGATTACTGCTCCTGGCTGATAGGATCTTGCCTGACTCAAATTGAATTCCTCCACTGCTCTATGTTCTCTACATACTTCACTCTGAGATTGCCATCGTTGAAGTCATTTGTCGTGACATCAACATGAGGGGTGTTGTACAAAAAAAAGTCATCAGCGATTGGGTATCAAAGCCAATGACGATTTTCAAAACGCTGCTTTACCCATGTGTATTCTTGCTCTGGCCCAGCCAATCGGTTAGTGGGACCAATCAGAATGTTTAGAATGTGTTTGCATTTGAGAAATTGTCAGGGAGGTACTCCGATCCAGATTCACTGCGGAGAATAAACTAATGTCCTTGGGTGTGGCATAGCGTTTGGCCAGAGCAAGGAGTTTGGGTACACAGGCAAGACAGGAACCATGACACAAAAAAACGGCAACTGTTTATTCGATTATAAAATCCTTCTTGGTTAAAAATATGATCTAACTTCACTTGCACCAGGTTGGGAGTGTATAACCAAGTGTTTATGGAAGTCAGACTCAATTGCATTTTACCAGTTACTTTTGATGTTTATTCCATTATTGACAGGCTCTTCTGTTCTCTAAGATCCTGAGATGCCATTTCCTTCATTGAGTGCCTTCATGTTAGAGGACTCTTAATATCCGTCAAAGGTATTCATTACCCAGAGCCTACACTTAGCCGCCACGCCACCCAGCAGTGGAGTCGGGTGGGCCCTCATGCTCCCCATCAGGAAAAAAGCCCACATTTAGTTCAAAAGGCCACCGAGGCCGTTAGCATGCTATCATGCTCCGAGGGGATAATGTTGAACACATTAGTCATCCTATTAAAGGGTTATGCAGGGCAAGATTTTTAATTGAAAGAGAAGTCCATGGAGAGAGCAGGAAGTCCTTGTGATCATATTTTAGCCTCAACGGGGAGATTCCTGGATTGTAGTAGTAAACAAATACTGGCCACATTAACCTGTTGGTGTGAAGTCTCGTGGAGTGGAATGAGTCATCGCCATTGGACAATGCGGTTCGGTGGGTCCGACTTTAGATTGACTAATAGTGGCACGGCCCCAAATTAAGATATTTTACTGCAAAAGTGGTTAAATTGATAGACATTGTGACACACACCCTTAAAACTTCTTAGGGCTCAGCCCCCTTTTTTTCTCAATTTCCTGCCTGAATGACGTGCCCAAAGTAAACTGCCTGTTGCTCAGGCCCTGAAGCCAGGATATGCATATAATTGGAACCAATGGAAAGAAAAGACTTTGAAGTTTGTCGAAATGTTAAAATAATGTTGGAGAATATAACACAATACATATGGTAGGAGAAAATCCATCAAAAAACCAACCAGATAATTTTTTGAGAGAGAGACCATCCTCTTACAATGGCAAGTACAAGGGCATACTGAAAATTAGCTCCAAAAAATTAGCAGTCTACTTTCAAGGTTGCAGGCTTGTAACTTCAAAAACAAATAAGAAATGTCAGTTTTAGTACAGGGACATAATTTTGGTAATTTGTATTTGCATGCGCCATGAAAAAAGCACACACCCGCTAAAATCTGTATCCTATTGAACATACATAGATATTATAGTTTGATTACAATTTAGGGTAACTGATGAGTAAATAGAAATGTATTTTGACTTGTTGAAACAAAGTTTAGGGGTAGATTTTCAGATTCCTTTCTCTGCATGTTGAATGAGTGGAGTACTCTAATCGATGGCGCCAACTAAACAGACTTTTTGGGATATAAAGAAGGATTTTATGTAACATAACGACACTACCTGTAATAGCTGGAACCCTTTAGATGACAAATCAGAGCAAGATTTTCAAAAAAGTAAGTGAATATTTCATTGCAATTTGTGAATTTATGAATCCTGTGCCGGTGGAAAAATATTTTGATGTGGGGTGCTGTCCTCAAACAATTACATGGCATGTTTTCGCTGTAATAGCTACTGTAAATCGGACACCGCAGTTAGATTAACAAGAATTTAAGCTTTTAACCGATATAAGACACTTATTTATACCTAAATGTTTAATATCCATAATATTTATGATGATTTGAATTGCGCGCTCTCCAGTTTCACAGGAAGTTGCAATGAGCATCCCTGAACCTCCCAAGATGCTGGTCCTGCTGCCAATCTTGTAGAATGGGAGTGAAAAGTTGAAGTTGAGGAGAATGGTCCCCACTGCTGGAGATCCTGTCACTTCACACCATCAGAGATAGACTTCAATGACACCCTGTTTGGTTTACAAAGCACCCTGCCTATCCCCTCAGAGAATGTTTTTTAAACTGTTCCTTAATGAGGAATTGTTGGAAAGTGTGGTGCAGGAAACTAACTGGTATGCGCATTACCATATTACAGAAAACCCAAGGCTCTCTTCAAATGTATCAAAATTCAGAATGCCTTTAGACTACTAAATATGTGACCGACTGGCTCAAATCAGTAGCAAAATCCAATTTTACATTGGATAAGAGTGGAGACTCAGAGCTACAAAATGGTATATTATACAGTACAGTTGAGGGACAATGGGAAATTAATTTGGCTTTAAAAGTTGATAAACTTGTAAACGCACTTTTGAGAAAATGGTCTTTGAATGTTTTGGTTATTTTTGTCTTTAAATGTTTTGGTTCTTCTATTGGAGAGATCTGAACATTCTGACCTTACAATGGCAGACAAGCACCCAAGCTAACTGGCTAACATTGGCTAGCTTGCTAGCTACTTCCTGACACATATTGCAAGAACACTCCACTCTGAACATTTTACTTGCCCTAGCAGAGCTGGTTAGGCTGTTTTCATGTTATCCAGTGTGTTGGTGACTGTAACTGTGCTGCTGGAAACAATTTAATTACGCTTTTTTGCCAATGTTTACTGTTGAGTGTTTGTAAATTCATCAGTTATTCTGCACTCTGGCACACTAAGCTGAGAGTCTTTTGTTAAGACATGTAGCTGTCACACCCTGTTCTTTTCCACATGTCCTCATTATTGTCTCTACCCCTTCCAGGTGTCGCTTGTTTTCCCCAGTGTATTTATCCCTGTGTTTCCTGTTTCTCTGTGCCAGTTTGTCTTGTATGTCCAAGCCTACTAGCGTTTTACCTGTTTTCCTGCTTTGCCTTTTCTCCTTTTTCTAGTCCTCCCGGTTTTGACCCTTGCCTGTTCTGGACTCTGAACCCGCCTGCCTGTCCATTCTGCCTGCCCTGACCTCGAGCATACCTGCCACTCTGTACCTCCTGGACTCCTGGACTCTGATCTGGTTATAACCTTTTGCCTGTCCACGACCATTCTCTTGCTTATTACCTTTGGAATTATGAAACATCTTAAACTCCAACCATCTGCCTCCTGTGTCTGAATTTGGGTCTCGCCTAGTCTCATGATAGTAGCTAGCTAGGTAAACAATGAGCCATAATCCCAACTCATGACGTTACTACCCAGCATGAATCTGCAGGTAACTAACCAACCAGGCTAGGTTAGGCTATAACTAGTGGCTATGAGATTACGAATTATAAGATCATACACGTAACGTTAGTTAGCAAGCCAGCCAGCTAATGTTATCTAGCTAGCTAACAGTACACTTTAACTTGAAGTTAAAATACCTTGTCAAAATTAGAAATGTGTAATATCTGAAAGTATAGCTAGCTAGACTACCTTACCTCTGGTTTGAAATTGGAGTAGATAGCCAGAGCGAATTTACCAGCTAGTACGTCTATCAACAGCTGTTGCAGGGACATTCTTTTGAAATGGATATTTGCATAGTGGAGTCTTTTGTTAAGACATGTAGCTAGCTAAACAATTAACCATATCCCAACTCATGATGTTACTACATTGCATGAATCTAAGGTAGCTAACCAACCAGGCTCAATGTTAGCTTGCTAACATTAGGCTATAACTAGTCAAGCGAATGTGTCTGAGATACGAAAAATAAGATCATACACATAGCGCCTGCTAGTGAGCCAGCCAGCTAATGTTAGCTAGCTCACAGTACACTTTAACTTGAAATTAAACCACTTTCTCTCAAAATTAGAAACATGTAATATCTGAAAATGTAGCTAGCTAGACGATCTTACCTGTATATATTATGTTTGGACGCGTGTCCTTGTCGGATGACATGATTACCCTTAGTTTGAAGATGTCAGACAGGATTACCTAGACATACTGACCAACTCAAATAGACAGAAGCGTGCTATATGGCAGACCAATCCAAACTCATCTCTCGGCATTTCTAGCCCACTCGTTATCTTAGCCAATCATGGCCAGCGGGAAGGTTGCTTCCTTTTTCTGTGGCTAAACCAACTAGGCTCGTAATTTTATTTATTTATTTGTATTTACAGATGGCATACAAGTTTGTTATTAAGGCACATGAAAGTTCACATGTTCAAGAATGTTGTGTTCTGTAAAAAAACACATTTTGATCAACAACAAAAAAGTTCACTTTCAAGCGGCTCTCCTGTGAAGTAGTAACCAGCGACATACGCCTAGTTTCCTGAAACGGGTCACATATGCATATTTGTTTGCAGGTATGCTTATGAACTGAAAGAGAAGACTACTGTAGAAGGGAAAGAGGAAAGTTCTCAAAATATGTAAACCAATACCATCAGTGAAACGTATAGCTTCCTGGTCATGGACCTGCTGATGGGGCTAGTAAAGAAGGGTTATGTGAGGGACTGCTAGACGATTGACCCCATGCTGCAGACCCCTTTTTCCCAACCCTTTTCTCCCAATACCGCTTCCTTGTCTTGCTGAGAACGCTCCACTTTATCAACAACGCCATTGCCAACCTTGCCGACCCGATTCACACAATTATGAATATCCTGGGCAGCTTGACCAGGGCATTTGGTAGTGTTTGTGCCTCACAATGACTTGTGCATTGATTAGTCTCTCATGGCTTGGAAAGGGAGGCTTGAATTCCACCAATACTGTACATCCCATCAAAGCAACACAGATTTGGAGTCAAAGTCTTTGTTTTACGTGAGTGTCTGACAGAATATGTATAGGGCTTGATCTTCTACACCGGCAACACCACAGATATGCCAAGACCCTCAACATGCCTTATATCTTTGTCAGTGGTGATCATCAAGCTTCAGAAGGGGCACACTGTATTTGTAGACAGCTGGTAGAGTAGCCCTACCCTTTTCCAGTACCATTTGAGGGAGAACACGGGCCTGTGGCACAAAGAGATCCATCAGGAAGTAGATGACTCTATTCAAAAAGAATAGTTCCAAACGGGCAGTGAACTGGCACTACAAACGCAATATCCATGTTCTGTCCAATGTGCTGTTATAAAAATGTATGTAATGTTAAAATGTATTTAAATGTATGACTTGTCAGCAGAGTAGGCTACCTTGTAATTTTATATCCTATTAAAAAAGTTTGTGCTAATATCTCCAGTCATGTAGAGTGTAATAGAACTGCATGAAATGTGTTCATAAAGACCAAGAAACGTATCTGTTATAGCCTAGGCCTACTCTACGCCACTACGCGCTCAGCGAGTCATTGAACAGTCTTTTTGGCAAACAGTGATTGAGTTATATTATTAGCGTAAATTATGATGATCCAATCTACTCATCACATTAGGAATCTTACATACAGTAAGTCTGCAAATGCGATGATGTGTGGAATGCTTTACTACAAAGGTTAATTGTTATGGTGAAAATAAGCTTCCCCAAACATTTCCCCAAATTCACTTGCTGCCTATGGCTACAGAAACACCGCCAGCCAAACATTACAGTATGGCTGGTGCACACCTGAATTAAATGGTAACTACTCAAAAAAGAATCAAAATTTCTCAGATTTTTCCCAGACATAAAAAAATGCCCCCCAGATGTAGTTTTAAGCATTTTTGTGGACGTACAACATTTAATGCTGTTGTTTATCAGTGAAAAATGTGTGATTTGACAGCGAAAATCTGTTAAAACTGGGGGATATTACAGTCCTCCCAGTTGTTTTTGCTGCGGTATCATTTTGGTATCAAGTATAGTTTTTTTCAAATTGTGCCCTCTAGAGGAGGAGCAGAAAATAACACATGAAGGCCTCCTGGGTGGCGCAGTGGTTAAGGGTGCTGTACTGCAGCGCCAGCTGTGCCATCAGAGACTCTGGGTTCGCGTCCAGGCTCTGTCGTAACCGGCCACGACCGGGAGGTCCATGGGGTGACGCACAATTGGCCTAGCGTCTTCCAGTTTAGGGAGGGCTTGGCCGGTAGGGATGTCTTTGTCTCATCACGCACTCCTGTGGTGGGCGCAGTGTGCGCCAATCAAGGTTGGCAGGTGCACGGTGTTTCCTCCGACACATTGGTGCGGCTGGCTTCCGGGTTGGATGTGTGCTGTGTTATGAAGCAGTGCGGCTTGGTTGGGTCGTGTATCGGAGGACGCATGACTTTCAACCTTCGTCTCTCCTGAGCCCATACGAGAGCAATGAGACAAGATAGTAGCTACTAAAACAATTGGATACCACGAAACTGGGGAGAAAAAGGGGTAAAATTCAAAAAAATAAAATAACACAAAGACATTTTTCACTTTATTTTAAGTCTCAAATCAAATCAAAGTTTATACAACAGTGATTTACAGTGAAATGCTAACTTACAGGCTCTAACTAATAGTGCAAAAAAGGTATTAGGTGAACAATAGGTAGGTAAAGAAATAAAACAACAGTAAAAAGTAAAAAGACTCTATATACAGTAGCGAGGCTATAAAAGTAGCGAGGCTACATACAGACACACAGGCTACATACAGACACAGGTTAGTCAGGCTGATTTGAGGTACTTTGTACATGTAGATATGGTTAAAGTGACTATGCATTTCTATGAAGTAACAGTAAATCTTGCCAAATCAATGTAAGAACACAAGGGCATGCTAATTTAAAAGATGACTAGTCATTATGAGCCTGGTTCTGTAAGGAATGCAGGCACATTATGGGAAACAGGCCAGGTAATTATCTTTTTTTTTTTTTAAGTATAAGGAAATTGGTGTGACCAAATCATGTGCTGGTACCACCAACTGAAGAGGTTGGTAGCATCAGTGCCACTAAGTTAATGTAGAACCCTGGAATTATATTGAATATCTGCCAGACCATTCTTATTCCTTTCTTGGCCTTTCAATTACTGTAACTCAACTATAGTCTAATTTTGCTAAATCATCTTTATGGAGTCAGATAAACATTTCAATAGGCGAATTGCTTAGTCTTATCACGGGTCGCATGTGAGGCATAAATAATCTAAATGTGAAATATTACCCCACTACTGTAAATTGTGACCCCAATATAATATATCATTAGGAATGTGTGTATTATATTGATCACTTTAGATGTCCGGTCGGGGTTTGTTTGTTTTTTCTAATGTAGAGGATGGGCATATCCTTCACTGTTGTATACCCATCGGTCTGTAGAAAGTTTTAATAATTCCATTTCATTGGGCAACAGGTCGCCAAGCGGTTAAAGAGCGCCTGCCCCTAAAAAAACTGCTAGTTCCTTTGAAAACGGCCTATGTGGCAGCGATATGAGTCCGAAACATTTATTTCAGTGTCAAAATTGATAATAAAGTCCGTCTCTAAAACAGAGTTTGGAACCTGAGTGAGAGTAAATTAAATTTGGGTTCCGCCCACATTCACTGAATGGGTCTCCATTGTTTCATCGTGCCCCAACACATTCAAAGGATCATGGCCTGTTTGAGACTAAATCAATCAAATGTATTTATAAAGCCCTTTTTACGTCAGCAGTTGTCACAAAGTGCTTATTCAGAAACCGAGCTTAAAACCTCAAAGAGCAAGCAATGCAGATGTAGAAGTATGGTGGCTAAGAGGCCAGATCGTTCTTCAAGATGTTAAAACATTCATAGATGACCAGCAAGGTCAAATAATAATCACAGTGGTCATAGAGGGTGCAACAGGTCAGCACCTCAGGAGTAAATGTCAGTTTGAGAGAGAGAGTACACTTGGAACCAAAAAGGCACAACACAACAGCAAGCAGCTGACACTAATTGAGGAGTCCATGTACACAGACAACTTCTGGCAAAATTGTAAAGCCCCCCAAAAAAAAAAAAAAAAAAAATCTAAACAAGGAATTAGCGATACAAAATGGTGACATATGGACAACCCATTTTAAACCACCCTACAACACCGTTCAAATTTATGCGAAGTTGAATGGATTAGAAAAAGCTATGAAGGACAATCAAAAATCCACTGGACTCAACCAATTACTGACCAAAGCTGTATATAAAACTTTAGACTCTCAAATTTAAAAAAGCATTCGGACCTGATGGCATCCTAAACGAGATGCTCAAATTCACTATTGCAAAATGTCAATAAGCTATATTAAAACTGTTTAATTTTGCCCTCCCGAGTGGCTCAGAGGTCTATGGCACTGCATCTCAGTGCTAGAGTCGTCAATACAGACCCTGGTTTGATTCCAGGCTGTATCACAACCGGCCGTGATTGGGATACCCATAGGGTGGCGCACATTTGGCCCAGTGTCGTCTGGGTTTGGTCTGGGTAGGCCTTCATTGTAAATAATAATTTGTTCCTAACCGACTTGCCTAGTTCAATAAAAGTTAGATAAAATAAATAATTAAAACAATTTGATTCTGAGTGTACAGTAGGTTATTTCCCTGACATCTGGAATCAAGGACTCATGACACCAATCTTTAAGAATGGAGACAAATTTGACCCTAACAATTACAGAGGTATTTGTGTGAACAGTAACGTGGGGAAGGTTTTCTGTAGCATTATAAATGTAAGAGTTCTAAACTTTCTTAATAAGCACAATGTCTTGAGTAAAAGCCAAATTGGATTTATACCAAAACATCGCACAATCGATCATATTTACACCCTACAGTACACACCCTGACCAAAATAATACTAAACGTGTACGTGTCACGGATTCCCCTGGTACTGCTGCTCATTCTGTGCACCAGTTCCGGAGGTCTATGTCACCGGCCTCTAGGTGTCACTGAACTGTTTCATTACACACACCAGGTTCCCATTTCCCCTGATTAGTAATTGTATATATGTGCCCTCTGTTCACCATTGTCTTGTCGGTTAGGTTATTGTTCCTTAAACTTTCTCACAGACCAGATTTGCCCTCACAAAAAAATGCCCCTTAGGTATTAATTTAGAATCCTCTAAATGTAATTATTGGCAGAGAGTCAGGCAGAGAGTGACCTGTTTAAAAAAAATATTCAATTTTATTTGGAATGGCAAGCCAGACAAAATTAAAAGGGACTATTGTCTCACCCCATGTTCAAGAATGGCCTTGTTTCACTTTATTCAGATTAAAACAGCTCACTTTTGGTTATTTGAAAATTACATAATCTCCAAAATATCGTTATTTTTTAAAACAAGGACTTGAAAATGAGATTGTGAAATCTGCAAACAACGTTTCCAGTCCGAGAATGAGAATGGTAAATGACTGTAATTAATAAATTAATTCAACAGATTGGAATACAAAAAGAAGCCATCCATCCACCCATTATGGGCTATTCACAGGACAATAGACTCTTGCCAAGAAGGAGGGTAGTATGAGAATTTTATCATCAATTTCTCAAGCCAAAACGTCTTGATGGCCTTCACCAGTTCATCTTTGCTTGTAGGCTTGGCTGAGTTACAGATGGATGTTTTCAGTTGAAGCCAAACAAGTTTGATTTAAATCAGGAGACCTACATGTAGAGATGATTTTTTAAAACTTTTAGATATACTGTAGGCCTACCGTAGGTGTTGTAGGCCTTTTTATTTATTCTTTGTTTTACTACATAAAGGTCTACTTACTCTGCTGGCGTCTTGGCCCAGTTTATGCACTTACACCAGCAGTTACACCAGCTCTGTCAGGAGGCATGGGCCAAAATTCACCCAACTTATTGTGGGAAGCTTGTGGAAAGCTACCCGAAACATTTGACCCAAGTTAAAAAATGTAAAGGCAATTATGACAAATACTAATTAGGTGTATGTAACCCACTGGGAATGTGATAAAAGAAATAAAAGCTAAAATAAATAATTCTCTCTACTATTATTCTGACATTTCACATTCTTAATATAAAGTGGTGATCCTAACTGACCTAAGACAGGCAATTTTAAACAAGGATTAAATGTCAGGAATTGTGAAAAACTCAGTTTAAATGTATTTGGCTAAGGTGTATGTAATCTTCTGACTTCAGAAGTGGAGGCTCCTCAGAGGAGGAAGGGGAGGAAAGTCCTCTGTGAATTTCATAAAAATAAAAGATAAAACTGCACTAATTATATTAATGTCACTAAATAATTGATTTAAACTGTTTTGCAATGAAGGTCTACAGTAGCCTAGCCTGAGGACAGCTATTTTCTCACCCCCTTCCATATACTTACACAGTAATTATGACAACTTCCGGAGGACGTCCTCCAACCTATTAGAGCTCTTGCGGCATGAACTTTAATGTTGTCCACCCAATCAAAGGATCAGAGAATGGATGTAATACTGAAAAGGCGGCAGGTAGCCTAGTGTTTAGAGCGTTGGGCCAGTAACTGAAAGGTTGCTGGTTTGAATCCCCGAGCTGACAAGGTTAGTTAGTCCACTGTTCACCGGTAGGCCGTTGTTGTAAATAAGAATCTGTTCTTAACTGACATCGCTAGTTAAATAAAGTTTAAAAAAATAACCTGTGGTTTGAATTGAAGAGTGCAGTCCATAAACGCAGATGAAGGCTATCAAGGATCTGGAAAGATAATATATGAATGGCTTAAGAGCTCATAACATTTTTAGTAAAAGGCTCAGTGCTGTTATCGTGCAAAGTGAGATTTTGAAAACAGAGGTGCTAATAATTTTGACCCCTATGTTTTTTAGATTTTTTTTATTACTTGTTAAACAAAATCTCGTTATTTGTTTTCTATTGTATTAGTATAAAATAATATAATTTCCCCAAAAAATATTAGCATACAATATGTATTGTATTATTTATTTTATACAATATTTGTTGCTTATCTTTATCAAGGGTGCCAATGAAATCTCACTTTTGACATAGCTAAAAGGTTATCAAAGCGCGGGAAGCTTTCATTGGGCGCACGAACGGCTGCTCTTTTTTTTTAGGAAGCAGCCGCACTTTCGGCATCAGAAGTGAGTGTCAGCACTGGAGAAAGAATAGCTCGCACACTGTCACGTCTTTCTTCTGCCCCAGCACAGCGGAATATAAGACTCCAACACAGAGATAGAGGTTCAAACGTCGTGTCGGAGCGGCAGGTAGGCTTTAGGGAACCCGGGGACATCGGAATGTTCTGCCACTCTCCTCGCTCTTCTCTATCTGTTCTCAACTCCGCTTGCCATCAGTTACTGATTGAAGTCATACAATCAACCGGGATTGCTGTATACTGCCTTTCAGTAGGTCTACTCCCTCACTGCAATACCAATGCGAGGGTACTGTCAGTGTATACAGTCAGCGAGTAAACGGACGGGAGGCGCGCATGTAAAATAGTCACTGACAAAATGGACAAAGGGAACTACATCATTGCTTCGCTTCTTTTTCAACTGCTGGACTTAATATGTGGACAGTTCTTTCCAGGTAAGTGTATTCTTGTTTCTCGGAAGTGCTTAGAAGCCTATAGGCTACTTTCATCTCAGTAGAGTCTGTGCTTTGGAGATGGCGATACGCAGGGACCGTGGGCAGGTGCATTCGTAGGAGTTAATGCTGCGTCTCCAACTTTTATTTTCGAATATTGTAGGCTACATAATTGAACCCACACGCACGCACGTACGCTCCCAACACACACACACACACACACACACACACACACGGTATCAAAATGCACGCCCTTCGAGCACTTGTTACTTAAAGCGCAATTTGGGGAGCTTTTGGTCAAGCTTTTTTTTTCACATGTAGCCTGGGCTATAAAACATGACATTGACAAAATCGAGAATATTGACGTGTATCTGTAATGCAGACTCGTTATGACACAGATAGGCTAAACTATCCAACACATAACCATTACACAAAGCAGCGGTAATTTCGGAGTAGTTTATAACGTGATAATAAGTAAACTACGCATAACGTTGAATAGGCTATACGTGGACCAACTCGAATAAACTCTGCTTTTAAACAATATTTCACTATACACGAGGCTAATTCCTATAACCTAACCTATGCTATGTACGGATATAATCTACCTCCCATATTCATACTCGCGATTCGAAATGAGGTTTTGATTGGAAATAAGTGAGACAGACCCATTGCTACATTGTGGCAAAAGTTTTCGTGGAAAATATATTTGTGCTGTAACCTATATTTAAACAGTTTAACATGACGGTAGTTGGACGAAATTTTAAAATAACTTGATACCACGGAACAGACTGCTGGCTCAGTCACCTTAGCTTTTTCTTGCTCTCAAACTGTATCTAGTTGAATATCTGATAGTAGGCCTAATGAACAAAACCATTAAATACATGTAGGCCTTCTTCAAATCCACTGTTAATAAACAGAAAAACTAATCTAAATAAGAAAAGAAAATTAATAATCGTGACATTTGTGAACGTGGTTGAAATCCGCATACTGAAAGGCCAAATGTCAAAGATTTTATTTTATTTGTTTTACAATTTTTGTCATACTTTTTCAGTGCCATTGAATTTCTTATCTTGTCTATGAGCAAGGCTACAAAAAGTATTCATCCGAGACAGATGAGAAAGCGAGACACCCCACTGGCTGTTATTTTCTGGGGGGTTTTCTGGTTAAATTAAAGTCAATGAATTATTTAGACCAGAACCTGCTGCTATTGCCTTGGGTGTCTATGGGACACACACTCAGTTAAGTTGACCGGAACTGACCATTTAAAAAAATATCAATGACCAGAGTGAATTATCTTCATTTATCCACCATCTTCGGTGTTCATGAGTTTGATACGGTCTGCCTGCTGAGTTGTTCACCCGTAAGGTGGCGCTCTGGGCACATCATTATATTACACTCACCCACACCAGAGGATCATGCGCGCAAGAGAACTTCACTAAACAGTCAAGGACAAAGATGGTTGTAAATCCGAGACTCTTGGAATACCCTTTCTTCATAAAAAAAAACAAGGCTTTTTATTACTTACGTTTGTGGTTATTTATCGTAGAAATTGATGATAACACTTTATGGATTGGTGTCCATTTTATTTATTTCCGATGCATAACTCCATATGGACTTGGTGGTAGACTGATTTATTTTTTAAATCAAACTTAATTCTTGGACAAAGGCATGGAAACCTCTCTTTTGTTGGTAATGTGCATTAGTTACACAACTTTAATATATCATGTGCAGTAGGCCCTGCTGTAAATCAGGATATTCTGTGTAGATATTTATTTTATTTTTATGAATTGATATGTCATGCCAGTCAGTCATCTGCATTTCAGCAACACTCTCCCAAATAAGCAGAAGAACAGACAACCAACATGATTCATTTCAGTGGGAAATAGTAGTGTTGAATACAGCCCATGGTGTTTTTTTCATTGGCCATTGCCCCTTTGCCAAGGAAAGAAATCTAGTGGAAAAATGTTGCTTCTCTGCATACATTACCAAGGGCTCCCCACTCCTTTGCATACATCATCCTGCAGCACCCTAACACCTGCATTGTAACAGGAGACAGCAGTCACTCTGTATGCTGGAGAGGACACTCGCTAGCCAAGTGCTGCCAGACTAATGGTAATTCCAGGCTGATGCAGTGTCCGTGTTCAAGGCCCCTCTCGCCAGCTCTTCCATTTTAGGGAGCAGGTTTGTGTTGTTCGTCATAAATCTTGTTCTGGAAGCAGCTTTACAAAGTGGTCACTAGCTGGCACAGCCACAAAGTCATAATATCTTAAGATTTTTAAACTAACCCTAACCTTAGGCATACTGCTAACGCCGACCTTAAATTAAGACGAAAACGGCCATTGTTGTTTTCATTAAAAAAAATGGTTTTATATATATATAGCCAATTTTGACATTTCAGCTGGCCCCACTAAGGGAAAATCACTGTTCTGCCTCCAGGACAAAACTCATGACAATAAGTGTCAACCTGCTGTTAGGGAGGGACACATGTTGGCGGCTTAGAGATAGTGTGTGTGTGTGTGTGTGTGTGTGTATACCGTGAACTTCAGTTTGCTCCAGAGTATTTATAAACATTTCCTGTTAGGTTTTGTTGATATTCCACAATGGCTGAAGCCAAAAAGTAAGGGGTGTTATTTAGGATTGGTTTGACTTGGGATTTTATTTACATTGAACACAAATATGAACGCAACAATTTCAAAGACGTTACTGAGTTACAGTTCATATGAGGAAATCGGTCAATTGAAATAAATGAATTAGGCCCTAATCTATGGATTTCACATGACTGGGAACACAGATACCGTACCTTAAAAAAAAAGGTAGGGGTGTGGATCAGAAAACCAGTCAGTATCTGGTGTGACCACCATTTGCATCATGCAGCATGACACATCTCCTTTGCATAGAGTTGATCAGGCTGTTGATTGTGGCCTGTGGAATGTTGTCCCATTTGTCTTCAATGGTTGTGCGAAATTGCTGGATATTGGCGGGTTCTAGAACACGCTGTGTACATGTTGATTAAGAGCATCCCAGACATGCTCAATGGGTGACATGTCTGGTTTCAGCTTCCGTGAATTGTGTCCAGATCCTTGCGACATGGGGCCGCGCATTATCATGCTTAAACATGAGATGATGGCGGTGGATGAATGGCACGACAATGGGCCTCAGGATCTTGTCACGGTATATCTATGCATTTAAATTGCCATCGTAAAATGCAATTGCGTTCATTGTCCGTAGCTTATGCCTTCCCATACCCAGACTGCCACCATGGGGCACTCTGTTCACAACATTGGCATCAGAAAACCGCTCACTCACACAACGCCATACACGCTGTCTGCCATCTCCCTGGTATAGTTGAAACCGGGATTCATCCGTGAAGAGCACACTTCTCCAGCGTGTCAGTGGCAATCGAACGTAAGCATTTGTCCACTGAAGCCAATTACGACTGCAGTCAGGTCAAGACCCTGGTGTGGATGACGAGCATTCAGATGAGACGGTTTCTGACAGTTTGTGCAGAAATTCTTTGTTTGTGCAAACTCACAGTTTCATCAGCTGTCCGGGTGGCTGGTCTCAGATGACCCCGTAGATGAAAAAGCTGTATGTGGAGGTCCTAGGCTGGCGTGCTTAAACAGAGTCTGCGGCTGTGAGGCCAGTTAGACATACTGCCAAATTCTCTAAAACAACGTATGTGTAAGGGGTGCATAATCGGTGGCAGGGAAATCAGATGCAGGATAGCAGAACTTGGTAATAGCCGGAGCAGTTCAATAGCAAAACCCACGGCATAAAAATAACAAGAATAATAGGGTAACAAAACCCTGTCGCACACCAAACAACACGTGCACAAGCACTTACAATAAACAATGCTACACAAAGACATGGGGGGAACAGAGGGTTAAATACACAACAAATGATTGAGGGAGTTGAAACCAGGTGTGAGGAAAAACAAGACAAAACACATGGAAAATGAAAAGTGGATCGATGATGGCTAGAAGTCCGGCGACGCCGACCGCCGAGCGCCGCCCGAATAAGGAGAGGACCCGACCTCGGCAGAAGTTGGGACAGTATGGTAGAGAAATTAACATTAAATTCTCTGGCAACAGCTCTGGTGGACATTCCTGCAGTCAGCATGCCAATTGTACACTTCCTCAAAACTTGAGACATCTGTAGCATTGAGTTGTGGCCGTTTACTGTCCCCAGCACAAGGTGCACCTGTGTAATGATCATGCTGTTTAATCAGCTTTTTGATATGCCACACCTGTCAGGTGGCTGGATTATCTTGGCAAAGGAGAAATGCTCACTAACAAGGATGTAAACACATTTGTGCACCCAAGTTGAGAGAAATAAGCTTTTTGTGTGTATGGAACATTTCTGGGATCTTTTATTTCAGCCTACGAAACATCTGACCAACACTTTACATGTTGCGTTTATTTCTTTGTTCAGTATAGTTATTTTTAATTGCTCTGTCGCTATACTTCCATAATTGTGCTTTATTCCACAGGTAGGCAAACATACACTTGAACTTTTAATTAGGTATTGTGATTGAATAACAATTTCAAAGAGATCTGAATATTGTAATAGAAGATGGTTAAAGAAACTGGATTTCATCCAAACAAGAAATTGTGTCAAGCAATTCAACTGTGATTGCCCCAGCAAATGTAACTGGCAGTCACTCAAGCACTGATAGGGGAAACGACTACACCTCCAGAACTTCAGAGAGGGGGGAAATGTACTTCAAGTGGTCGAGAAATGAAACACCTGAGAGCACAAATGGGGTTGGGAGGCTGTCAGAGAGTTAATGAATTTCACACGCATGCCTATCCTTTGGGCCTTTTAGAAAAAAAGGTTGAAAACAGTAAAAAAGGAGAAAAATATATCTGGAACATGATTTTTCCCAATCAATCCATGAGAACCTGTCAGAAGCCTAATTGTTTCTTTCAACTCACAGTTATCGTCTGGCCCCTTGTGTTGCCGTGGCTACAGCGGGTCAGCAGAGTGGCAGGAACACTTTTTGACAAGCTGTCTGTCACTCACCGTCTGTTTAGTATGCTCACCCACCCGGTCACGTTCTCTCTTTTTTTCCAGAGAAGAGAGCTGCATTTGCTGTGTGAGTGGATGGAGCTGTATTTGCCAGTGGTCTGCTTATCTGCATGACTGTGTCACCCTAATCCACAGCACTTATTCTATTTGCCTGACTAAATGACAGCTTAATCCAGGGGCAGGCCTGTGCCATAGGATGCTAAAGTGCAAGCCGCTGGAAGAATGTCTCTCTCTCTCTTTTTTTTTTCAATGACATACTTTAAAGCTAGATATCATGCCTGAAAACCTTGTTGTGAAGCACAGGAGGAATGCCTGGTTTTATTGCTGACCGAGGCTCATATTCTTTGAGGTGAAAACCAGGGCCCGTATTTATAAAGTGTTTTAGAGTAGGAGTGCTGAACTATCTAGGATCAGTTTTAATCATAATTAATATTGAGGGGGGCTGATTCTAGATCAGTACTCTGAGACTTTTTGTGATACATTCTGTAGTTGCTCAAAGTTTAACCTGATATTTCAAGGCACGAAGCACATAATGACTCAGTTGAAAGAGGATGAGAGTGAGGGAGGGAGGATGAGGGAGAGGGGAAGATAGAGGGAGATTGCTATGAGAGAGGGAGAGAGAAATGGAGAAAAAGAGAGTCGGTGCAGGGGTTTCCTGATAGAAGGGGATTCCGAGGGTTTTACAGGTAATACAATTTAATTATGTTTTTCTCATTGTGCAGTGCTGGATTTACAGGTATTGCCCAATTATTGAGAGATTCATGAACGTACGGGGGGAAATTGATCCGTTGTACTGTCACCTGGGAATTGACAGAGCAGGTCAAGACATAAACCGTAATTTGAGCAAACACCTCTCTCGCCATTGTTTGTGGTGTGAGAAAGGGACAAAGAAATTATCAAATTCTGACTGGCGAGGAAGTGACCCACAATAGGACTATTATCTAGGAAAAAAACACAAACATTGTTTTCCTATATTTTCATGTGTTCTATTCCTACGCCATACAGTATGTGGACATTTTCTTATCAATTGATGGCGATTAGTATAGTTCTCACGTTAAAGAACCTGTTGGACTTTTGTTTGGATGTTATCAAGACTACACATAAATACCAAATCATCCCTAAAGAGAGAACTCTAGTGTTGTAGCTAGCAGTTAATCAGTGACATCCATCTCATGCTATCATCTTACACTATACTGTGTCTTGCTGGAATTCTATTCAGAGAGGGAAACTAAAGCTGAGGATTTTAAGACCATACACAGGAGGCCAATCTCCCCATACCTTGTGTGTTTTCCAAATGGCACCCTATTCCTTACATAAGTGTACTACTATTAACCAGAGTGTCTATTCGCTCTCGTCAAAATTAGTGCAACTATATAGGAAATAGTGTGCTATTTGGGAAGCAGCTCTTCATTACACAGTAGCAGAAACTCTACTACTGAAATCAGAGTGGTGAGCTAAAGGGAGATAGAGAGGGAGGGGGAGAGAGCAGGAGAGTGTGGAGGCAAGATAGGGAGAGGGAAGTGTAAGAGGGGAAGGTTCAGGTTAGATAGGAGGAAGAGAGTGTATGAGAGGGAATGGAGAATGAAAGGGATGGATAGACAGAAAGAGAACGCTCCTCTGTGTAGACTCAAGAGACTGTGCCAGAATAAGGAAGGTCCCCTCGAGGCTGTGGAAGCTCTGCTTAAGGTTTGCTCAACAATCCTCCAGCTCTCAAACAGCCGTCTTTCGACGTGATGTTTGCGAAGTGAGCCTTCAATTCTCCCAGGAATCACAGTACAGTAATCCAGCATCTGCCTCCCATCTCCACTCTGCTCTCCCATCAGCTCTGACTCTTATCTTTCTTTCTTCATTGTCTCTCTTTCTCCTCATTTTTCTCTTTCTCCTTCACTTTCTCTGTCCCACCCACCCTCACACCAACAAATCCGCACCAACTAGCCAGATATCTTCATCGATAATGGCATGCACCGTCATTTCTCCATCTCTCCTCCTCAAAGTGTGAGAT